>NW_014577074.1:1024474-1086607 GCF_000485595.1 Priapulus caudatus
AGCTGCTATGGGAATCTACTAGTCCTTCTGATTTTTTACTAGTCTCGGACTAACGGACTAGCGTTAGTGTCGAACCCTGGTCTAGGTGTTCTATTTTGTTAACTTAATCATGTTATTGTCTGTACTGTAGAAATGTTTTTGTTCTTCTTTGGCTTATCTAGGTTGTAGTGGGGACCCTCGTAATGGCAACATATGCAGAGTTTATTCAGCAGCAGGAGGAGAGAGATGGGGTTCGATTCAGCGTGAATGCATGGCCTTCCAGTCGTCTGGAGGCAACCAGACTAGTGGTGCCAATTGGTTGTCTGTATACCCCAATAAAAGAGCTTCCAGATCTTCCTCCAATCCACTACGACCCAGTTCTCTGCACAAGATCAACATGCAGAGCAATCCTAAACCCTTTCAGGTATGAAATAAATAAATATCTCATTCATGCATCTCAGTTCCATTGTTAAATTAGACTCTGATCAAATCACTTAATCAGCATCTAAGACAACAAGATGCTTGCTATAGCGATGTTTCATGTTTATAAACATTGACGTCAGCAATTGATGCACATGCGCAGTTTAACGGTTGGCAGCAAGCAGATGCGTGATATTGTTTGATACAAAGAAACTATGGCATCCTCGACTGCAACAAGCGTTTCAAAAGTGTCTGAATACGTAAATAACCTTAATTCTATCGCAAAATCTAGATATTTTTCTAAACTTAAGTACAACAAAAGTTTATTTGCACTACCAGACCCATACAGATTGAAAGGATGGCAGAATAACGCCACATTCTGGCCCGACTTGACCTTCGGTGATATTTACACGTATCTCATCGACACGCCTACAGGCACTTGAAGCGTTTCAATAAAATATAATGCTAAATAAATACGAAATCTATTTACTACCAAATTCTTAATGTTTCTATACTCTCTTTCACCTATTATTGGTGACAGTTTCCTGTAAATTCTGTCCAAATCCCCTATGTGCAACACACGCTACCGGCTGCCATTCCTCACGCTGCACACTGACACTTAAATATATAGCAGGTAGGAAAGCGTGATCGCTAAATTCGCTCGACGCTCGCTTGATTTCACGCCTTAACAGCACGAATACACATCCAACAGCTTCCATCTTTGTTTCTATTTCAAGAACAGTGTTCACTTGTTATGAAAACATACTGTCTCTGTTCGTAACCGAGCTGTGTCACGCGAAATCACACAAAGACTGACGAAATTCTTGCGTTCGCTAACGTTGCCCAGTAAATGTAAATGAGTGTCAGAATCAGGAAACACCCACCGGCGCTCTTCGTGACCTCATTCTTGCGCCGCAGCACTGCAACGTTTTTGCAACGCTCCAATGGCGAGGCTCGTATGGGAATTGGAAAGCAGTGCGCTGCCTATAGCCCTTAGACTGGTACTCGCTCTCACCTCTCGGCTTAGCTTAGTTACTCGATGGGTAATTGAGGTGGGAGCGAGTACCAGTCTATATAGCCCTGTACTTGCAGTCATTACGGCAAATTGCACTCTCCCAGGCCGTTTTCTTCGGTTCTGTCTCTGGAATTTTGAAGAATTTTATTCCCGAACCTTTCTTGAACCTATTTCTGCAATCAATCACACAGCAGCTAACAGGCATATTGCTTTAAACTGGCATAAACAGCGCTTTCTATCAAAACATTTGGTCATTCATCTGTAAATGTCAAGCAGCACGCTTCGCTTCTGCCAACCACAACACATAACAAATACACGTGACTTGATCTATGACGTCACGTGAAACATTGCTATAGAAGCAGAGATAACATAATATAAGCAATCATTTTAACATATCCCTCAACTACTCCAATTTATTTATTTTAAATGGACCAGTATATAGAATCTATTGGAATCTGCTATATTACGAATGTGAGTTTGGTGACCGCAAAAAAAGAAATGTAAATTGTATATTTAATTTTATATCTGCAGCCAAGTAGACTACAGATCAAGAGTGTGGGTGTGCAACTTCTGTTTCAACCGTAATCCTTTCCCACCTCAGTATGCAGCAATAACTGAGCAACATCAACCAGCGGAGATCATTCCGAACTTTACCACAATCGAGTATAGTATCATGGTAAGCAAGCATGACTGAGGAAGTAATAGTATGGTTTGGCTGATGACCTTCGAATTCTAGCCAGGTGTGATAATATTATACAGTAGATTGTGAGAAGGTGGCGCCACACTTCCAAACCCCAAAATTAATTATGTGGTTGTGTAGCCTCTTTGAAATATAAACGTAATTTTAAAATTGACTATTCTGTTGTAACGGTAATGATTTGTATTATAACCGTAAGCATCTCTGTGATATTTTCCATTCTACTTCTTACGTCATATAGAAAATTGATTCAATTTTCGGTATTGTTCTCACTATCTTTCAGAGAGCTACTACACTGCCTCCCATCTTCCTCATAGTTCTGGATATGTGTATGGACAAACAAGACCTCCAGGCTCTAAAGGTAACATACTTGACACTAGATATAACTGTACACGTAGATTGTGTCATCCATTTTGGGATTTTTTTATCAGTATTACGATGTTCCAGTTAAATATTTGTATAGTGCTAATGTAATGTTGCTCATCTGTGTTACAAAATCATAATTTTGATTACTAATGGTGTACGTAAGGCTGAATAAACACATAGAGCATGGAGTTGCCCAGGTGCATGTATGATTTATGGAGGGAAACTTGATAAAATTTACTTCACTGATTGGATTTTGTATTACAGGTAAAACAATGCTAAGGTCTACCTTAATTTAGATGCGGTTACATAATATTATTCTGTCAGTCATCGTTTTGTTTACAGGTTTTGCTAAATTAGATCTGTTAATATGAATTTTCATATTTTTAGGAATCACTGCAGATGTCTCTTAGTCTGTTGCCACCCAATGCTCTAATTGGTGTCATCACATTTGGTAAGATGGTGCAGGTGCACGAGCTAGGCTGCGATGGTATCTCCAAGAGCTACGTATTTCGTGGAACAAAGGACCTTACTGCCAAGCAGATACAGGTATACATGGTATTTTTGGCTAATAATAACCATATTCATCTTTGAACACCTGCATTGCTAACTAATATATATATATAGATATGGTCCGGATTAGGTATAAACCATTTTTCGTGTGTTAACTGTCCATGCATGTACATATGCAAATTCAATGTGAGTATACTCACTTTGTGTGATAGGACATGGTTCCAATTACAGGAACAGTTTAACAGCAAAGCATTTCTAGCAAAAAATATGATTTATTTCGTAATAAAAGAAAATACATTAACTGATTGTATGTAGTGTTATATTATTTGCAACTTGTACAAGTCAATATCCTACCAAATAGTATGTATTATTAAACTTGTTGTCTTTCTATCACAGGACATGTTGGGAATAGGTAAGGCAGTGCCCCAGCAACAGCAAAGAGGTCAGCAACAGCAACCACAACAGCATCAGACATTTAATAAGTGAGTTTCTACATTTATGTACATGCCATAGCTACGACATTTACTGCCATCTACATTTACCTGTCACTTTTATTTTCATTTTATCTACTTTGATATTTTCGTAAAATTGCCATAATTCGGTTGCATTTGTCGTTCTTGGTCAATGATCTTTCCACCTGTTTCACCTTCCGACATGGGTAATCCGACAATGGTGTGTTATCCCATATCTATAGCCAATATTTACGTTCGTCATTATTTGTGTTGGTACACGTTATGGTTATTTATGTTTACACACGATTCCAGGTTCTTGCAGCCTGTGCACAAGTGTGATGAAGCACTCACTGACCTCCTGGGAGAGCTGCAGGAGGATCCGTGGCCAGTACAGCAGGGCAAACGTCCGCTTCGTTCTACCGGTGTTGCACTTTCCATTGCGGCTGGTCTGTTAGAGGTATAAGCGGAGCCTATTTGTTTTTTACTTGCCTTCTCTCGGAGTTACATAGGACAGAGCACTTCTTCTAAACTTTTTGTGAGAATTAGAAGCTGATTGAAAGAGCAGCAATGAAGTTTTAATGCACCTTAAATTAGTCTTATGGTACTAGAATTGTGGGTTTTGTGCGTGTACTATCATACCTCGTTTATTAAAGACTTGTGTAATGGGTAATAAACATTCATTTAATAGTTACTATTTAATGGTAGTTATGTCATAATTCCAGACAATAATCAATTGCACGTTAATGAAAAAAGATCTAATGACATCTGCCACTATCTTTGTAATTTACCCACCTCTATTCCACATTCAACAGAACTAATGCACTGGCAATTCATGTGTATAACCCCCTGGTGTTGCGCCACTATCTCGATATGCACCATGTTATAATGACATCATTTAGGCAATGTTTACCTGAGCGGACAAGTCTCAGGAATGTATCTTGCCTGTTGAACGAGGGACGGCAGAAATTTCGAACTACCAAACACAGCATTTGTGAACTTAACGACGCACACATCTGCTTACAGTGCACCTACCCCAACACGGGAGCTCGCATAATGCTGTTCATCGGTGGCCCCTGCACGCAGGGACCCGGCATGGTTGTCGGCGAGGAACTCAAGTATCCGATTCGCTCCCATCATGATATCGAGAAGGACAATGCGAAATACGTGAAGAAAGCCATCAAGGTACGTGACGGCTCGATTTCGCGTGGCAGAAGTTGCAAGTAGCACTGCATTAGAGCGACGGATTGCTTTCCTTGGTGGTTTGTCAGTGGTGAGTAATTTGTGCATGTTGTTGGGCAGCACTATGAGGCTCTGGCGACAAGAGCGGCTCAGAATGGACATGTGATAGACCTGTACTCCTGTGCTCTTGATCAGACTGGCATACACGAGATGAAGTACTGCCCTAACACGACCGGGTGAGTCGGTTATGCCTGATTTCCTCATTGATATGTTTTATGGTGACATAATAGCACACAGGTTTTTTTTATTTAGATGAAGAAGTACGTAATGAAATGTGTCTCATTAAGTGTAACCAAGTTGCAATGTTGTGCTCGCTTTGTTCTATTTGCTTAAATTTATTGGGATGTGCTGTAGATGGCAGCACCATTGTATCTAGTATTTGGAAAGTTTGCTAACAGTTACTGAGTCATTGTGGGTTAAATTTATGTTCACGTTTGCAATCGACAATTTATCTCATGAATCTGTTACTGCTCTTTTCCATCAACATGCATTGTCATGGTTACCTTTAGTCTATTATCCATGTTGTAATTGCAGTGGCCACCTGGTGATGGGTGATTCGTTTGACTCTACCCTATTCAAGCAGACATTCCAGAGAGTGTTTGCCAAGGACTCAAAGGGTGAATTCACGATGGCTTTCAATGCAGTAGTAGAAGTCAAGGTGAGAATATTATTTATGTATAAAAGTAGGTTTAAGTAAGTGTTAAGTTTAGTGTTAAGTATTTAAAAATAATTATTTGCAACTATTTACACACTTAGAAGCAAAGGCTGTTAAAGATAATTGTGAAGCTTTTATAATATACAAACATTTGGAGGATTCTATGCAATACCTGAGTGAATAAATATTAAATGTGAATGGGATTGCCATTGTGGTGATTGTGGATTTGCCATCGTTAGAATCTAGGCATTCATTCTCTCGAAAAACAGCCTAGCATTATATACTGGCGAATTAATTGAGACTTTTGCCAATTATATAGTGATCGCACCTTGTTCTATCTGACGTTGCTAATGTCTGCATGGCTGCTGAACGTCAATGTGAGCGGCACAGCGATTGATGGTTTTGTTATTTTCGCACACACCGGTAGTGTTCGAGGGAGATGAAGATTATGGGAGTGATCGGCCCGTGCGTATCAATGAACGCGAAGAGCCCCAGCGTGTCGGAAACGGAGATGGGAAGTGGAGGGACGTGCCAGTGGAAGTTCTGCGGAATCTATCCGAACACGACGGCGGCCGTCTACTTCGAAGTCGTTCACCAGGTATAGCTGAGCTTATGGCACGGCGCACAGCACAGCGCACGTCACAGCCACGTCACAGCGCACGTCACAGCGCACGTCACAGCGCACGTCACAGCGCACGTCACAGCGCACGTCACAGCGCACGTCACAGCGCACGTCACAGCGCACGTCACAGCCACGTCACGTGCCGCTTTCACGTAGATTACGCGTGGGTGACATCATTAAGCATACGTTGTGCCGGGAGATGCAGAACCTCTGCATCTCGTATCGCCTATATTAATGGATGTTTCAATCGGTGAAATCTACCAACATCATATCTTGTGTGTTATGTAAGAGATGGTTGTAGACAGCTAACACAATGGCCTTCTAGCCGATATTTTTAGGGGGCATAATAGGTTATGGTAATTGGTACGTAGTGAGATTCATGAATAAGTTGGCTGCAAGTGTTGCAAGTGACTGGGTCATGTATGTTTTTTTAAAGCCAGATATTCGAATATAATTTTTGACCAGTCTCGTGTTTTCCCCACTTTTACAGTACTCAACTCTTATAGCTTGAGTAACAGCAACTGTCTAGTCTCTAGTGTAACGCTATCATGTCTTAGAACCTTCGTACTTAGCTATATTCACCAAA
This sequence comes from Priapulus caudatus, assembly GCF_000485595.1. Lineage (NCBI taxonomy): Eukaryota > Metazoa > Priapulida > Priapulimorpha > Priapulimorphida > Priapulidae > Priapulus > Priapulus caudatus. Next base: position 1,031,016 of record NW_014577074.1, read on the forward strand.
ACATGCACGATTCGGCTTTTGCTTACTCGTTTTGATTTCCTCCGCCATTTCTTGTGAAGCTAAAATTTTAATTCGCACCTAGTTTAGTACACAGAAAGAGATGCCCTTTTGTTTGAATTAGGTGCACTGTTGGTGCACTTGTTTTGAAGGTGCCATTTGCAAATTAATTGTCTCTATAATCAAATATCCCATGATGTTACGACATGTTCAATTCCAATTTTCTATGCTATAAAAGCATTTAAATTCTTAGTGTTTTTCAAGTTAGTGTAATCAGTCACATATCCGCTATGAGGTGAGACTATATTTCGATATATTTTTTTCTCCAGATTTTGCATTTTTGAGCAATGATTTCGAAATAAATCCTTTAAAGCCTTCCTGTAGTATTAGGTGTCTTATCTAACCGTCTGGTTTTGGGCACAGCATTCGGCACCGATCCCACAGGGAGGCCGTGGCTTCATACAATTCATCACGCAGTATCAGCATCCGAGTGGGCAGAAACGCGTCCGAGTCACCACCATTGCCAGAAAGTAAGTAGGATCTAACACAGATATTCGTGTTAACACGAGAAATGTGATATAATATGTGATATCAAATTGGCTGCCGAGACCTAGGTAGAAGATCAATATATATAATTTTTGCCATCCTTGCAAAACAGGTATTGTTTACATTTCGGAAATAGATAATTACTCGATTATTGTCTTGTAGCATTTAATCTGGGTAAGTGTTGCTGACAATCGTATTATTTGCAGCTGGGTAGATGCAACAACAAGTCTGCCTCACATAGCATCCAGCTTTGACCAGGAGACAGCTGCAGTGCTGATGGCGAGGCTTGCTATATTCAGGTCCGAGACGGACGAAGGACCAGATGTGCTCCGCTGGCTAGACAGAATGCTCATTAGACTGGTGCGCAGAAATATGCAGGCATAATCTGTATCACTACCCATTTGTTCTGTCATTTGTGTGCAATCAAAGTGAATAATTTTGTTGAATTATTAAATAATACTCTAAAAACACTAAGTAATTTCATTGATCCAAGCACTGCTTGTGCTTTCTAGTTTGGCATTTCATTGTATTTACGTTTGATATGTGAGCGCATTGCAGTATGGCGTGTTGTTACGGTGCAGAGTTTCACGTCGTTGCATTGTCATTGCAGTGTCAGAAGTTTGGCGAGTACAACAAGGACGATCCGAACTCATTCCGGCTATCGGAAACGTTCTCCCTGTATCCGCAGTTTATGTTCCACCTTAGGCGCTCGCAGTTTCTACAAGTCTTCAACAACAGTCCTGATGAGACTGCCTACTACCGGTGTGTGTTAGTCAATGATGGAAGCAGGCAGCTAGTATTGTTTCGTGATTGTTTCAGGGTTTAAATTTAGCACCAGTTGTGCAACAGGGTATTAGCCAGGAATGAGTATTGTGGAAGTGCAGAAAAAATATTTGGGAGTGCAATTTTACAAATGTACACGGCTTTAGATCAATATTTTAGTCCGTGCTTAACATTTTTGGCCGTTTAGTTTCAAAACTGACTGTGCAAATTACGGCTGCACGGCTCGCTGGCTAATACGTTGGTTGTGCAACCTATTGCCACTTTGCTTTGTGACCATTGCCAGACTGCTAGCTTGTTTTCCCAGTGAGTCTGCCTGGATTAGTATGCAAAATGTAAAACATGTTCCACTATCGCTAATCACATGGTGAGCTGGATTACCTGCAAAAAAAAGAAAGTCAAGTAAATTAATCGCAAGTCAAATTGAAATAGAATTGTTTCTACCCTTCTGAATTTAGCCTACGAGACGGAACAACAACTAATACATTCTATACTACACTACTTACATACTATACTTCACTACTACAATGTCCCTGAAGCGTCAACTTTCCTCGCTGTCTTGGTCGAGTAGACTGTTGGTGTTGGCGCACATAAGTCATTACATAACGTGCTCCACGTCGTCTGCTTTTAGGCACATCCTGAACAGGGAGGACCTCACGCAGAGTCTGATCATGGTGCAGCCGGTGCTGTACTCGTACTCGTTCAGCGGACCGCCGGAACCCGTGCTGCTTGATAGCAGCAGCATCCAGATCGACCGCATCCTCCTCATGGACTCCTTCTTCCACCTCGTCATCTACAGGGGCGAGGTAGGTGGTGCCATGTGTTTTTTTTTATTAGTTAACTTCCTGAAGTTGCTCACGTAGGGTCGAGCTGTCGCGGGCCAACGTTTTTTGGAGGAGACTAAGCACGTTTTTTTCTAATCTGAAATGCAGAAATTTGAGATTTTTTGAAATATTGCTTTTCATTCTCATCTGCACACCCTAGCATCTCTTTCTTTCTATGGGGGATGGTTTGGGTGTGATTGGGGGAGGGGGACTACAGACCATTTGTGTGTGTTGTTACTAGTTAGTATGTTAAATTAGTTAAAGTGTGTGCAATATTGTAAAGTGGTTTGTGCGTGCATCCATGCATGCGTGCGTGTGTGCGTGTGCGTTTTTGGTATTTGGCAGACTACCACAATCAGCCAGAATATGAGAACTTCATTGTGATGTGTGGCTTACAGACGCTCACCCGGTGGTGCAAGGCCGGCTACCACGCTCAGTCGGAGTAGGAAAGTTTAGTGTTATATGTGTGTTACAGACGATAGCACAATGGTACAAAGCAGGCTACCACAATCAGCCGGAATATGAGAACTTCCGGCAGCTGCTTCAGGCTCCTGTTGACGATGCCCAGGAAATTCTCGAGAATCGATTCCCGATGCCCCGATATGTGGAATCCGAACATATGGGATCACAGGTACAGCAGCCTTTCTCTCTGTACGCTGTTCTGTCTGCTCTCTTTCTCTATCTATTGTGCATGTGATTCTATTCATTTTCCCTTGGTTGTGTATATGTTTTTTTCTCCATCTCATTCTGTTGTGTGTGTGGTATCGTTCCTTCTCCCTCTGTTATGTATGTTGTTTCATTCTTCCCTCTTTTGGGTATGCATTTTTGTTTTATCACTATAGATGGTGTATTTGGTTCCATTCCTCCTCCCAATGCCATATATCATGGACCCATGCTCCCTCATAGCCTGTCATGTATTACGTATCTGTCTTTCTGCCTTTTGTATCACGATCCTTCTTCCTCCCTCTATCAGGTATCACATACTGCTTGTTTGTTCTATATATTATACATCTTACCACCAATCATATAATTCATTTTCATCTTCGGTATTAATGTTGTATCATTCTCTTTATGTCGACTATAAGCACTGTGTACGTTTTCAGACGCAACTAGAATATATAGTAGGTGTTTTTTATCTGATCTAAAATTTCATAATTTTCTTCCCAGGCTCGGTTCCTGTTGTCTAAGGTGAATCCTTCTCAGACACACAATACGATGTACACGTGGAGTCAGGTAAGAATGTGTACGCATACCTGTGGTGCATACCTACATGCATTTCACAACATTTGTACCACTCACTGTAAAGAATCGTGTGACAGAAGCAACTGCTCCCAGTACAGATACTTCATGGTTGTGTCCTGTCATGTTTGTGTGCTCATGTTCTTTTAATATGTCGTAAGACATTGGCGCATTCACTAATATCACTATTCCCACGTCTTGAACCCATGTATTTCAAATGAAATTTTCCAAGATAACGTATTCATCATGTGTATATCAGATATATCTGTAATCACTGTTCCCATCCAGATTCTTACCAGTTTTTGTGACAGCATTACCTTGGTTTTTCTTCTCTAGGATGCTGGTGCTCCAGTGTTTACTGATGATGTCAGCCTTCAAGTGTTCATGGATCACCTGAAAAAATTGGCAGTTTCCAGCACAGCGTAGCCAATGCACCAATTAGGAGCTCCACATTTTTATGAAGTATATTGAGTGGCTGGGCAAAGCCATTTGTCTCCCAGACTCCATAGAGTAGTGGTTTCCTATTTTTTTTGGGTTACCGCCCCCTTAGCTCCATAAACTCATCCCCAATGCATCCTACCCTATGCTGTAGAAAGCAATCAAATAGCAGTTTGCGTGACACTTGAAGGTAACAATAAGATACCATAAAATCCAAACCAGTAACAATTAATTACTCAATTTATTCAAAATCTATTTACAACTTATTTGAATTAATTAAAGAAAATTGATAAACCTGGTAGAATTATTTCCAAAGTCGATTAGTTCTTTAGCAACACACTAAGATACCATATTAAGTAACTGCTTCATTTTTCACTAATTTGCAACGTGATGGATGGGCTTGTGGAAGTGATACCAACTTTCCAATGTCAGGTTAAAAGTTATTTGGACACATGGAAGATGGTCGTCTGTGATTGCTTAACATCATTAGCAACATTAGCTGCGCGGTGTCAGTGCAATATAGTGTCATCTGCCCAACCCCTTGCTTCTTAGCAGTCCCTAGGTAATCCCAAGGCCCTATGGGGGTGGTATCACCCACATTTGGAGCCACTGCGATAGGGTTTTATTTACGAAATGTGGCAGTGCATGGCATTCTCTGTTATTGCAATCAGCCGCAGCTTTCTCGAACGTTAAATGTGTTTGTGTATCATTAATGCTAGTGTTGTTAACGGCGCAATTTTATTGAAAACATACTGCCTAAATTGTAAATGAAATGCATGTGTAAGCTTCTCTTCTCCTTGGATAGACAAGGGAGGGATTCGGGGTATGGGACATATGTAGAATAGCAACTGCTATACCTTCTATGCCAAGTTGAAAGATATCATCAGCCAGTTATTCACGTCATGTAAGGAAGTGTGTGAACCAGGTCCTGTAGTAAGGAGGAGGGCAGTAGTAGTAGTATTATAAGGGGGTTGAATTTTTTTGCTATAAAATCATAAATCTATTTATTGTCAACACATATATGAGTACCAATCACAACGGATTTATTGTAATGCAAGTGAAACATTTGCTACATACATTGCATGGTGCAACATGTTGTGGCAAATGTAGCGGGGTTGATCATTTGATGTTGAAAGCCTGTAGTTGGTGATGCCAGGAATTGGCATTTGGTGAGATTATGTGACTGTTGTGTTCAGCCTATGTAATTTTACACATATGTAACATCCAACGAAAGTTTTTGTGTGGATAAATGGGCAGAATGCTATTTGTACAGAAGACTGATTGAATATAATATTTCAGTCTGTGCCGACCATGTGTGCATGTTTGTATTTTCTCTTGTTAACATATTTGAGTAAACTTTGATTGGGCGGTAGGAAATATATATATTGTTACAAACATCACGTTTGGAATTTTACTGGTGTTTATTTCACTGATAATTGTATGCACTCAGCATGAGCAGATTTTAGTTGAATCATCTTTCAATCACGAAAAATTACTGCTTCAAATATCTTCATCAAAGCATATATCTTTAAAGTTCCAACTATTTGCTGTCAGACACCCTAGATGCTGCAGCTGGAAGTGCTCAGGTAGATACAAATATATCACAGTATTTGCTAATTGCAATGTTGATACGTTGCTAATTGCAATGTTGCAATAATAATGATTAATGATACAGTTACATAGTAATTTATAGTCCATAAACCACTGAGCTGTGCTAAACGACACCAGATGGCGATAATTGTCAATGTTGATGTTTTATCCATTGTATCTGCCTGGTAACGCGGTGTCTGTTGTCAAGTAAGTACTTGTAGTTGTAGGCCTAGTTGTAGTTGAATAATTTATAATATCTGTTCTAATTTTGTTTGGAAACGAATGTACACGTGAAATTATATACTTTGAGAAAGGTATTAATAATAGCTTAGTTAGTGATCTATGATCTGTATTTATTCAGCAGCGTTCTGTGTGTGGCGAGAATGGCAGTGATACTGTCAAGTGTCATTATAGTCCGAGATTCCTCTGACCAATGCCCACACCGACGATTTTGGTGGTTTTGGTGTGGGTTAGGTCAATATGTGGGTGGGTGGCCTAACCCACACCAAAACCACCAAAATCGTCGGTGTGGGCATTGGTCAGAGGAATCTCGGACTAGTGTCATTACTGATACTGATACTGAGTGATAGTGACTGCTGCAATGGCCCGAGCCCACCTGACTAGACTAGTAGTAGTAGTAGTAATAGTACTAGTACTAGTAGTGGTAGTAGTACTAGTAGTAGTAGTAGTACTACGCCTACGGGGAAGTACGGCCAATGGCCCAATGCTACTACTAAGTTCTGCTGAGAGGGTCTATGTCCCCCGGGGTACTGCCGGAACGTACCCTGGTACTATCTAATATGCCGGACCGTACCTCGTCTACTCCACTAACGAGTCTAGGGAGTCGCCTACGCCTACTCCCTAACCCTAACCCGAACGCGAACCCTAACCTTAACCCTAACCCTAATCCTAATCCTAACCCTAACCATATCAAATAGTGACCAGGGTACGTTCCGGTATACCGGACCGTACCCAGGTTACGTTCCGGCAGTACCCTGGGGGACATAGACCCTATGAGCCTAAGTTCTAGTCGGGCAATGAATTTTAATAAACTAAACATCGTAACAAACTATCTCAAATAAGATATGACTGAGTCCTTTACAGCTCAATTCAATGATCAATGTTTTATTAGACCGGCGGTACCATGATACAGCCGTACTATATAATTATAATAGCCCATGCAAGCCAAGGACATAACTTATAAGTTATAAGAGCTGTCCACATTTGCACATGTCGCCCATTTGCGAAAATGAATTGCGGTTAGCGCATATATCCATGAACCCATATAATATCATAATCATCCTATCATTACGTTGAACCCTAACAGTGTTAGTAACGCTGAGAGGGTCTATGTCCCCCGGGGTACTGCCGGAACGTACCCTGGTACTATCTAATATGCCGGACCGTACCTCGCCTACTACACTAACGAGTCTAGGGAGTCGCCTACGCCTACTCCTTAACCCTAACCCTAACCCTAACCTTAACCCTAATCCTAACCCTAGCCATATCAAATAGTGACCAGGGTACGTTCCGGCTGTACCCTGGGGGACATAGACCCTATGAGCGTTAGTAACACGATAACTTAACTCATACCCAAACCACAACCTAATCGTATATCATTGTACAGTAATACTATTAATGGTATCATTCTCGTACTCGGAGAAAGGCGGTCATAATATAACATGTTACTTCTGGGCGAATTTATGTGACCTAATTATGTTATTGTAATACAGTGTCTCACTGTATGTATTTCCCTGGTTCCAATCATTATTTTATGATAACATTGTTACTTCTACTTTTTACTAGGAAATGTTGTGAATTACTGAATCGTTAACTGCATTGCCCAAACCGTATTTCACCCCTCTGTTTGATTGGCATGCACAAGAATCCTTTATTTGCGGTAAAAACAATTGTGGCACTTGATCTGGATATATATATGCTATCACGCAAATTAAGACAGTAGGGAATTTTAGAATCAAGTTGCATGTGTGAAATTTATCCTAAATCAGAATGGCGATAGACCTTGGTAATCAAAAGCCTTCACCAAGTGCCGAATAGAATACTGGATTGACAAGAACTCTTTGTGTGAGCGTGCATTGAATGCAACACAGTTACACTACAAAGACTGATCATGTAGTCATGGGGGCACACCACCTGACCAACATACCTGACCAGATAGTATCTCTCACCATTTCTTTAGCAGTCTTGAATAGCAACTATAGTTTGCTCTGCATGGAATACATGTACTCTGAGCAGTCTGCGCATCCAGTTTTTAGGCCTAAAACCTATAGAATTTAAAATGTAAAACAGTGCTGCATGATGAAACCTTGTTAAGCTAGGCATTACCGGTTTCCAAATTGGAGGTTTTCTTAGATACACACTTGGCAAGTGCAAACTGGCTGCGTTTTTTTAATTTGCTGCTTCTAGTTATGAGATTGTGCACACTCTGTGTGTATATTGTTATATATTGGGCACCTTGTGTTCACATTAATGCACTTGTTTGTAAGACACACATAAGTTTTAACATCAATTTAAGACAACAAAATTTCATATAAGAAACAGTCTAGGAAATATGTTTGAAAGCCCAGCCAATCCTGATTTTAAACATTTTGATTTCAACTATATAACCTGTTGTAAAATCCATAAAAAAATATCCAGTCCTACTCAAAAGTTCAGAATATAGGAATTCTTTCATTCTTTAATACTGTAAGAAAGAATTAAATGTCATATAATGATATGCTAGCTAGCATCAATCCTGCAGTTCCTAGGAACAAAGATATGGAATGCATTACTTCAGAATAATTCTGTCTGTGGTGGAAATTTGTATTGGCAATAATATTAGAGGCTATAGGTTACAAAAGGAAACAACTCTCCTAAAAAGTTAACTTTCCTAGTGCAGTTCTTGGTTCAAGCAATCTATGCACAAGATCGACACAATGCCACAATACGAATAGTTGCTAAAAATTCATATGAATATGTCTGTAGCATCTGGTAATAGCTGTCATTCCTTGTGTACTATTATTAGTATTTTACAATAGAATGAGCATTTATTTGTTAATAAAATTACATAAAACCGCATATGACCCAAAGATATGGTTAATTAAATCATGCATTCATGGTAGGTATTGTCATTTAAAAATAAACATATTTTATCCCTACATGGTGCGAGGTTGTTGACTTCTCGCTGGGTCTCCCTGGTGTCACACAGGTCTATTGTTTAGGAAATATTATAAACGTCTTATGAATTTGTTAGCCTATATGGTTCCATATAGCCTATATATATTAGCCTATGTACGTGTGAGTACCCCAAACAGGCCAACTTACGGCGCGTCATACGTTTCTGCGTGCATGGAAGTGAGTGTGTGCGTGGGAATGTATGCATACATGACTGAATGAATGAGTAAATGAATGTACGTGTGTAAACGTAGGTGCGTGCGTCTGTAGGTGTGAGTGTATCCACCTACTAGCTACCTGCGGCCGGTGAGCTGCTGCGGCGTATGCCTGCCTACGCCCGTTAATAACACCCGTCTGCTGACTGCTTGCACGCGTGCGGCCAGCAAGCCCCGAGGTAAGGCGCGCAACTTATAGTAGCACATTGTGAACCAGCGCGCTTCTCTCCCACCCCCACGGCGCTCTCTACTCGCGCGGTTACCCACACGTAGTAGTGCAAACACCGCTACCAGCGCATGCTACCTACGCTCGCTATGCTTGCTCTCTCTCGCTCGCTGCTAAGTTTGCTGGCGGGAGACTCGTCGAGCGTGACGGCGCTGCACCGCCACACCGTCGTCTGCTGTAATCACTGTGGAATGTCTCTGGTCAGCAAGGTGTTCGCGCTGGTGACCGGCCGCTCGGGGACACAACGCCTGCTCGCTCCGTACTGCGACATAATTGTTTGTTTCCTGTGCTGTCATCAGCGAGTTGTGACGGTCGCGACCGACGGACGCGCCGCCTTTCGTGGATGAGTTCTTGCGTGTGCGTCTGTGTATTAGACTATTAGTGCGTCTGCGTGAACAGCCGTAGCGGTTGGCACAAGTTCGTCACCTGACGCGCTGTTGTTCGCGTGCTGTATTGTCTGAGCTGCATCGTCATCATCAATCATTAAAATGGAATTTATCGAGTCTGTCCGTATACCAGGCACTGCACAAACCTACGTAATATTGCCGCTCACGTTTACTGTGGTTGCTTGCAGGTGGTAGTATAGCGTGTGGCAAATTTGAACTGTAGGCAGCTCCGCCACCTCAAAAAGTCACCGCCAGGCAGATCTAACCGATGCTGGCAGTGGAGCCGACCAGCCACTGAGGTTGATCAGCAACCGTCCATGCAGACGTGGCACCGCGGTGAGATGGCAGAGCCGGCACCCTCGCCTTCCAAGTACGAGGCCCTGAGTCGCGAGCATCTGAAGCGCCGCACACTGTTTGAGGACCCCGAGTTTCCGGCGAGTGATCGTTCGGTGTACTTCAGCCGCGTGCCGGGATACAGATTCGACTGGATGCGGCCGCACGTAAGGGCACGGCGCGGGCGTGAGACGTTGGGTTTTACGAAAAAACGACAACATTTTTGTCGATTTGTGTAAAGTTCGTCAATCTGACTCCTTGCATAAACGCTGGAGTTTTCCAGCGAAGTTTCCATTTTACTGAGGTGGAATCGTATATCTACAATTCCATTGATGAATCTAATCACAAACTACTGAGTGTGACAGTTTTTATCTCGGGATGCGACGAAATGAATTCGTAATTGCATGTGTATTCGTATTTGAATTTGGTTGGCGCGTAGTCTGTTAAGTGCTGAGATGACTGTAATACTAATCTCTGTCCTATTTCTTGATACCTGCTGATGGAAATCGATTTCAGCCTATCCTCTAAGAATCCCTTCCTAGACAAGTCCGAAGTCGACCTGCCTATATGAGGGAAGTGTCTAACAGTCGCTCGCCTGCAAACTCATCAGGTTGCTCTGTCTACATACTGCATGTTTAATTTATCCTGTACCTGCTATCTCTAATAAGCACCTATACCAAGACCACTCCATTGTATTTTCTGGTATGTCAATATGTACTCTTATGATACTAGTGACATTAATTTTTGCCTTCCAGTGACCTGTATATTATATCTTCTAAGAAGTTGTAGATATACAGAAATCTAGTACCGGTGAAAGTACATGGTTACTTATATTTGTAAATACACATATTCAGGCCACTTAATTCCTGGGGCTGTGTACGTAAGCTATCATTGCATTATCAGAGCTCTGGCATGTACTTTGGTAGTTGTGAGGTAGTTAGCAGATAACTGTAGATTACCTGTATTCACTTTCATTATTATCAAGAATGGTTGAAAATAGTATCAGTATTAATCACCTTGTCTATCCACTATATCTCTTTACAGGAGATATGTAAGAACTGGGGACGGAGACCACAGTTCTATGCTGATAATGGCAGTCGATTTGACCTAAACCAGGGAGAGCTAGGTATGTGTAATCAGTGTAAATCATATCAAATCCACACATTCACACATTGCCCATAGCTAAACCTATGCTTGAATTTACAATTAATAAATAATCTTTATCGCACGCATCTAAAACTGAGTGTGTTATTATTGCTTAGCTGACTGCAACCATTGGCATAAAGGCTAGGTGCGCCTAGAAGGTTATATTGCACTCGTTTTGTCACTGAATTCATAATAAATATTTGGGTGTGTCAAATGACCTATTTCTATTTGGGTATGTCTATTTTCCTATTCCGTTCGATGTGAACAAACACTCGTGACTCATACATAGCCCATTGCAAGGATTTAATGTCGTTATCAATATACGCCCAGATTTTTTGGATCTTTAACTAGTTGAAAAACAATCTTATCAAGTAAGAAGTTGAGGATAAATTTAATGCCGTTGGTGTTGGTTTTCATGTAAAAAATTGCAACAAATTTTTTTACAAATAAACACCATGGAAAATTTCGTGACGTAGTCAATTTAAGACACTCATGATTTATGTCAGCCTCATTATGCATTAGAACCTAACCAAGTGAACTTGAGAGCAGCTGATGTGGATTGATGTAACAATCCTAATTTGGCATTGACATTTCAGGAGACTGCTGGGTAGTGGCGTCTGCTGCAGCTCTTGCTGAAGATCGGTCGCTCCTCTGCAGGGTAGTGCCACCTGACCAGAGCTTCACAGATGGCTACGCTGGCATATTTCGCTTTCAGTTCTGGCGGTACGGCATATGGGAGGAGGTCGTGGTCGATGACAGACTTCCTACCTACAGAGGGCGCCTCATGTTCGTCCATTCCAACGATCCGTCTGAATTTTGGGGAGCTTTGCTGGAAAAAGCATATGCAAAGTAATGTAATAGGAAAACAAACAAGTCGTGTTATGTGATAGCTTGCTGATTTTTCTTGTGTAATAATATTTTATTTTATTAATTTTTGTATTTACGCCAAAATTTTTCATTATATTTAATTTACTATGGTATTGTTAGTTTACTGTCTGTCCGTTTATGCACCTAATAATGCTGCATTGTGAAATAAATGAAATCATTTAACAGATGAAAAGTTGTAATTTACTATAACGTTTGCAGACATTTAAATGAATTCTAAAAAAATTCTGCATAAACGTTCACTACAGCTTGTATATTACATTTAACAGTACAGACCCAGGTCACCTGGTTAGTAAATCACTTGATTGAATTGGCAGATTCCAAGGCTCTTACGAGGCGCTGAAGGGAGGCAGGAATGCGGATGCGCTCACAGACTTCACGGGGGGACTGGTGGAGGAGTACGACCTGATGCAAGCACCCCGCCACCTAGTCAACCTGCTGTTCAAAGCCATGGACAGAAGCTCTCTGATCACCTGCTCTATCCACGTAATTGCATATGCCTTCTTATCATTTACTCGTGTAGTTAAAGCTTTTGGAACTGCATCTGCACATACAGATCAAGGTTATTTCTAGTTTTGCTTTTACCTATTAGGAGTCTAAGAAGATAGGTCATGGTACGAACTGTCTGGGTTGTTTACTTCCAATTAGTGCTTGAACATTCTCATCAAAACCAAAAGTACCCAATCATAAGGCTTGGTCCTCTGATGCAGTCGGGTGTCTTGCTTATACATGGACACAGCAGTGACGTCACGCCAAATTCTTTCATTTGTGCATACATGTATCTACCTGAAAGTATCTCAGGGTTTCACATTAATTAAGTTTATTTACAACATACGGCTGTAAATAATTTCAAGGTATGTTTGGGGTATATCATATCACATACCTAAGGGTACAGAAGTATCTGGCAGCAAGATCCCATGCAATATCAGGTGTTTCTGCTAGTATAAAAATAAGTGAAATATTCCACGATAAAGCTTAGCATGATATTATTATATTTATATCGGGTATCATTTCAGATGTATAGTATAGATTGTTTTTTGATGTTGTCATATATGTGCCTGCCCTCAGGGAACAAGTGACGATGTGATACTGCCAAGTGGACTGGCCACCGCGCATGCCTACAGCATTACGGATCTGAAACAGATCCGGCTGATCTCAGATGTCGGGGATGAAAACATCACATTGATTCGTATACGCAACCCTTGGGGCACCCACATTGAATGGAAAGGACCCTGGAGCGATAGGTACGTGCAGTGTGTAGTGAAACAATGAGGAGTTGGCAAGCAACCACAAATTGCGCAATATCTTGGAGGATGGACGGATGGACAGTGATTCTTCACTATGTCACTGTTTTGCCCATCTCGCTAAAATGCAATGACATGCTTTATACTTCTTTCTTCCGTGTTCAGGTCGCCGGAGTGGACGAGCATTCCACCGGAGGACCGGGCAGAAATGGGCCTCATTCACAGAGATGATGGCGAGTTCTGGTATGAACTGTCTAGTGAAATTGTCATAAAAAACTATCTAAACGGATAAATTTGGTCATTTAGAAGTGGATTAGGTCAGAATCATGAAAAATGTAGATCGATCAGTTAATTATTTTTGAAAGAAGTAAATTAGAGCATTATCAAAGTTAACATTTTATCACTTAAAATACCTATAATTTGGTGATTGATCACCTTTCAGTGTTTTTCACAGGTTATTTTATTACTCTTTATTGTTTTGTTTCATCATTTATCAGCCATTGATCAATTATTTGTTATTACAGGATGGAGTTCAATGACTTTGTGAAGCATTTCAATGAGGTGACCATCTGCAACTTGACTGCAGACTCATTGTCTGACCCACCAAGGTCGTGGAGCACCAACGTGCTGCACTCTCGCTGGAGGAAGGGCTTCTCTGCAGGAGGAAGGCCAAAGTACAGAGGTATCAGTATATGTTACTACTGTTTTTACAGTTTTACTGTTTTTACAGTACTGTATTTACAGTAATTACGACATTTAGACATCGTCAAGATGAGCTATTGCCATGGGGTGTCGTCCGTCTGTTCGTCTGTCTGTCCGTCAACATTTGGCTACGGTCAACGATAACTTGAGAATCGTTTGACCCACATGTTTCAAATTGCATACAGTTGTTACTCCTATGGGAGAGATGTGAACGTCCTATTTTGGGGCACGCCAGTTGACCTACTTTTGAGCCACGCCCACTTTTTGGCAAAAATGGAAATGGCCATAAGTCAGTTCAGGTTCAACGGATTTTGGTCATTTTTGGTATGTGAATATATAAGGACTGGCCCCAAAACATATCACAGGGGTTTTGATAGTTTTTAAAAATTATGTAAATTAGGTAGATTTTGGCAATTTCACTATGCATTTCAGTGTCTGCCTACGGTCAACGATAACTCAAGAACCGTTTAACGGTTTAACCGACATGTTTCAAATTGCATACAGTTGTTACTCCTATGGGAGAGATTTGAACGTCCTATTTTGGCGCATGCCAGTCGACCTACTTTCGAGCCACGCCCACTCTTTGGCAAAAATGGAAATGACCATAACTCAGTTCACGTTCAATGGATTTTGCTCATTTTTGGTATGTGAATAAATAAGGACTGGCCCCAAAACATAGCACACGGGTTTTGATTTTTTTTTTAATTACGCCACTTTTTGGCAAAAATGAAAATGGCCATCTAGATTCATTTGATTTTGTTAGCTCACTTTGACATCGTCAAGCTGAGCTATTGCCATGGGTCGTCGTCCGTCCGTCCGTCAACATTTGGCTTCGGTCAACGATAACTCAGGAACCGTTTGACCCACATGTTTGAAATTGGGTGTAGTTGTTACTGCTATGCTTCCATATTAAACATTTTATTTTGGAGCAGGCCAGTCGACGTACTTTCGAGCCACGGCGATTTTTTTGCAAAAATGGGAATTCCCATTAGTCAGTTCAGGTTCAAACGGATTTTGCTCATTTTTGGTATGTGAATGAATAAGGGTTAGGGGTTTTGATATTAAAAAAAAAATTATGCAATTTAGGTAGGGTTTGGCAGTTATATAGCATATTATATAGACACAAACAGTCTGTGGTGGCACACTCGTCTGGTTCGTTTTACAAGATTTCATTGACAATATCTTTAATGCAAAATTGGTATTTCCTTTCCACCCTGCCGATAAAACGTCTTTATTAGAGTAAAGTTTTACAAAACATGTCGGAATGCAGCATAACCTATTTATTTCAAACGCCATCGCTACAAAGCGGGTATAGCGCCATCTACGGTCACAAATAAACTGTCGAGCGCGGACCAGTCTACGTATTTTATCGGCAGTTGGTGCGCATTGCATTGTTTATTTCGCATTGTTCGCTTGATTGTTTAAAGCAGCTCGCAGCTTGCAAATACCGTATTTCTGGAGCCGCGAATCAGCGTGTGAACGCTCGGCCGCGTATTTGTCTCAGATTCGGTATTTCGCAAATACCGTATTTCATAAATACGAGGTCTCGTGTGAACGAGGCTATTGTAACTGTAGGGGGAAGCAGGTGTGTCCCCGAGAGGTCTTCACCCACCACAGATTAATTTTCTACCAGCTAAGTACACAGGTGGTTGGGTGTGATATAAGGTGCATACTCTGGTTTCTCTGCAAAACGTATAAATCTTTCGCCTTTTACTATAAGATTTCCGTGCAGAGGACAACTTAATGAGTCTTTGACGCTATTTCTGCTACCCTACTTTTTGTAGGGTAATAATTAATGAAAAAATATGTCTATTAAATAATTTTGTAAGAGTTTGTCTTGTATGAATAAAATATAGATCATACAGGTGGTAGGTAGTGCTACTGAGATTTATTCACGTTTCGCCTAGGCTTTAAAGTTAAACGCGCAACCTGGCATTGTAATTACCCTCTGTCTATACTACTAATGTGTGCTTAGTTGTGATGTAAGTACACTTTAGTAAAGCAAAAAAGTCGTTCTTCTTATAGTAGAGATGTCTGTGGAGATAAATAACATACACATGTTTGAATGTGTGATTTACCATAATGTGTTTGGTGTAATAAATCACGAAATTATATTTAATGATTCCTGCAAAACACGACAATGTTACCTGTCAGAATCAGTAACACTAACATCGTAACTGTAGGGGGCAGCAGGTGCGTCCCCGAGAGGTCCTTCACCACACCACAAATTAATTTTCTACCAGCTAAAGCCTGCCGCACACGGTGTGTTTTGTGCTGCGCCATCGGCCACAGCGATTTCTTGCGTGTGGAAAATATCACACGTGTTTGATATTTTCTTCCACGTGTGGCAGATTCCACAGCGTGTGCGGTGTGCCTGTGTCAAGTTCCACACGCGCTCTCATGTAACCGACCAATAGCAGCAGGTCAAGCGAGTCACGTGATCTTAACTTGCGGTTTGCAGCGCGTTGCACTGCGATACACGCACGTACACGCGGGTATACGCACGTACACGCTGGTACACGCCGTACACGCGGTACACTCACGTACACGCAGTATCACGCGGATACACGCACGTACACGCACGTACACCGCGGGTACACGCGGATACACGCACGTACACGCACGTACACGCGGATACACGCACGTACACGCGGGTACACGCACGTACACACAGATACACGCACGTACACGCGGGTACACGCACGTACACGCACCGTACACGCGGGTGCACGCAGATACACGCACGTACACGCACGTACACGCGGATACACGCACGTACACGCGGATACACGCACGTACACGCGGGTACACACAGATACACGCATGTACACGCGGGTACACGCACGTACACGCAGGTACACGCACGTACACGCGGGTACACGCGATACACGCACGTACACGCGGTACCCGCCACGTACACACAGATACACGCACGTACCACACGTGCACCGCGGGTACACGCACAACGTACACGCGGGTACACGGAGATACACGCACGTACACGCACGTTAACGCGGGTACACGCACGTACACCGCAGATACACGCACGTACACACAGATACACGCACGTACACGCGGGTACACGCACGTGCACGCACGTGCCGCGGGTACACGCACGTACACGCGGGTACACGCACGTGCACGTGCGTGTACCCGCGTGTAGCGCGTGTATCTGTGTGTACGTGCGTGTAGCGTGCGGTATCGTCCGCGTGTACGTGCGTGTATCCGCGTGTACCCGCGTGTACGTGCGTGTATCTTCGTGTACGTGAGTGTACCCGCGTGTACGTGCGTGTACCCGCGTGTACGTGCGTGTATCTCCGTGTACCCGCGTGTACGTGCGTGTATCTGTGTGTACGTGGCGTGTATCTGCGTGTACGTGCGTGTACGCCGCGGTGTACGTGCGTGTACGTGCGTGTATCTCCGTGTACGCGCGTGTACGTGCGTGTACCCGCGTGCACGTGCGCGTGTACTGCGTGTACGTGCGTGTATCTGTGTGTACGTGCGTGTATGCTCGTGTACGTGCGTGTACCGCGTGTACGTGCGTGTACGTGCGTGTACCCGCGTGTACGTGCGTGTACCCGCGTGTACGTGCGTGTATCCGCGTGTACCCGCGTGTACGTGCGTGTATCTGCGTGTACGTGAGTGTACGTGCGTGTATCGCGCGTGTACGTGCGTGTACCGCCGTGTACGTGCGTGTACCCGCGTTGCACGTGCGTGTACCTGGCGTGTAGTGGCGTGTATCTGTGTGTACGTGCGTGTATCTGCGTGTACGTGCGTGTACCCGCGTGTACGTGCGTGTACGTGCGTGTATCCGCGTGTACCTCGCGTGTACGTGGCGTGTTCCCGCGTGTACTGCGTGTATCCGCGTGTACCCGCGTGTGACGTGCGTGTAATCTGCGTTGTACCGTGAGTGTACGTGCGTGTACCCGCGTGTACGTGCGTGTACCCGCGTGTACGTGCGTGTACCCGCGTGTACGTGCGTGTATCCGCGTGTACCGCGGTACGTGGCGTGTATTCCGCGTGTACGTGCGTGTACGTGCGCTGTATCCGCGTGCATCGCAGCGTGTACGTGCGTGTACCCGCGCGCACGTGCGTGTACGCCGCGTGTACGTGCGTGTATCTGTGTGTACGTGCGTGTATCTGCGTGTACGTGGCGTGTACGTGCGTGTACGTACGTGTATCCGCGTGTACCCGCGTGTACCCGCGTGTACGTGGCTGTACGTGCGTGTACGTGCGTGTACGTGCGTGTACGTGCGTGTACCCGCGTGTACGTGCGTGTACCGCGTGCAACCGTGCGTGTACCCGCGTGTACGTGCGTATACCGCGCGTGTACGTGCGTGATCTGCGTGTACGTGCGTGTACCGCAGTGCAACCGCGCTGCAACCGCAAGTTAAGATCAGCGTGAACTCGCTTGACCTGCTGCTATTGGTCGGTTACATAGAGCCGGTGTGGAACTTGACACAGGCCACACCGCACACGCTGTGAATCTGCCACACGTGGAAGAAAATATCAAACACGTGTGATATTTTCCCACACGCAGAAATCGCTGTGTTTGCAGCGCGCACACGCGTGTGTTTTGTGCTGCGCCATCGCCAGCGGCGTGCCGATGGCGCAGCACAAAAACACACCGTGTGCGGCAGGCTTAAGTACGCAAGTGGTTTGGGTGTGATATATGGTGACATACTCGCTGGTTTCTTCTCTGCAAAACGTATAAATCTTTCGCCTTTTACTAAAGATTCCGTGCAGAGGAACAACTTAATGAGTCTTTGACTTATTTCTTGCTACCCTACTTTGTAGGGTAATAATTAATAAAAACATATGTCTATTGATTAAATAATTTTGTAAGAGTTGTTTCGTGTATGAATAAATATATAGATCATACAGGTAGGATAAGGTAGTACCAAAACCTACTGAGGTTTATTCAGCTTTCGCCTAGGCTTTAAACGCGCAACGCTGGCATTGTAAATAAATTACCACTCCTCTGTCTACTATAATGTGTGCTTAGTTGTGATGTAGTACACTTAGTAAAGGCAAAAGTCGTTCTTCTTATAGTTATAGTAGAGAATGTCTGTGGAGATAAATAACATACACATTGTTTGCATGTGTGATTTACCATAAATGTTTTGGTGTAATAACTCACGAATTATATTTAATGATTCCTGCAAACACAGACAATGTTACCTGTCAGAACCAGTACAGCTAACATCGTAACTGTAGGGGGCAGCAGGTGCGTCCCCGAGAGGTCTTCACCCACCACAGATTAATTTTCTACCAGCTAAGTACACAGGTGGTTGGTGTGATATAAGGTTCATACTCTGGTTTCTACTGCAAAACGTATAAATCTTTCGGCCTTTTACTAAAGATTTCCGTGCAGAGGAACAACTTAATGAGTCTTTGACTTATTTCTTGCTAACCCTACTTTTGTAGGGTAATCATTATTGAAAAAATATGTCTATTAAATAATTTTGTAAAGAGTTGGTCTTGTTTTGAGTAAAATATAGATCATACAGGTGGTAAGTAGCGCTAGACTGAGATTTATTCACGTTTCGCGCTAGGCTTTAAACGCGCAACCTGGCATTGTAATTACCTCCTGTCTATACTACTAAGGTGTGCTTAGTTGTGATGTAAGTACACTTTAGATAAAGCAAAAAGGTCGTTCTTCTTATAGTAGAGATGTCTGTGGCGATTATTAACAGACACAAGTTTGAATGTGTGATTTACCCTCATGTGTTTGGGTGTAATAAATCACGAATATTATATTTAATGATTCTTGCAAACACAGACAATGTTACCTGTCAGAACCTGTAGCAGCTAACATTAGCCGCGTTCACACGTAGCAAGAAATCCGGTATTTAGCGTTCAGACCGCGAGGCAAAATACGAGGCCCAAGAAATACGGTATCTAAACAGATCCGGTATTTCATGTAAATACGAGGCTTCGCCAGACCCCGAATAATTTGCCGTGCTTGAGAAATACCGGATTTCTTGGACCGCGCATTTCCTCGTGTGAACGCTAAATACCAGAATTTCTGAAGCCGCGTATTTTATAGACGGGTCCGCGCTGGACAGTTCGCAGTGTAACGCGAGTGTAACTGTCGAGCGCGGACCAGTCTACGTATTTTATCGGCAGTTGTGGCGCATTGCATTGTTTATTTCGCATTGTTTGCTTGATTGTTTACTAAGCAGCTCGCAGCTCGCAAAATACCGTATTATGGAGGCCGCGAATCAGCGTGTGAACGCTCAGCCGCGTATTTGTCTCAGATACGGTATTTCGCAATCCGGTATTTCAGAAATACGAGGTCTCGTGTGAACGAGGCTAATTGTAACTGTAGGAGGCAGCAAGGTGCGTCTCGAGAGGTCTTCCCCCACCACGATTTAATTTCTACCAGCTAAGTACACAGGTGGTTGGGTGTGATATAATGGTCATACTCTGGTTTCTCTGGCAAAACGTATAAATCTTTCGCCTTTTACTAAAGATTTCCGTGCAGTAGGAACAACTTAATGAGTCTTTGACTTATTTTTGCTACCCTACTTTTGTAGGGTATCATTAATGAAAAATATGTCTATATAAATGAATTTTGTAAGAGTTTGTGCCTNTGGAAATGTCTGTCGAAATATACTTACACAAGCTGTAACGCAGAGAAAAACAAAGATGTCAACAAAAACCGAAATCATTACCGAAACTTTGCTCATCTCTCAAAGTCTCAACTCAACAAAAATCTCATATTAAATTAAAAGTAATTATGGTACACGCATACCTGTTTTCGTTTTTGTTAAATTCTGCTCACTGTTAGATCATTGTTTAGTCGTTNCTTGTCGAGCGCGGACCAGTCCCTACGTATTTTATCGGCAGTTGGTGCGCATTGCATGTTTATTTAGCAATTGTTGCATTGATTGTTACTAAGCAGCTCGCAGCTCGCAAATACGCGTAATTTCTGGAGCCGCGAATCAGCGTGTGAACGCTCAGCCGCGTATTTGTCTCAGATACGGTATTTCGCAAATCCGGTATTTTCAGAAATACGAGGTCTCGTGTGAACGAGGCTATTGTAACTGTAGGAGGCAGCAGGTGCGTCCCCGAGAGGTCTTCACCCACCACAGATTAATTTTCTACCAGCTAAGTACACAGGTGGTTGGGTGTGATATAAGGGTAATACTCTGGTTTCTCTGCAAAACGTATAAATCTTTCGCCTTTTACTAAGATTTTCGTGCAGAGAACAACTTAATGAGTCTTTGACTTATTTCTTGCTACCCTACTTTTGTAGGAATCTATTAATGAAAAAATATGTCTATTAAATAATTTTGTAAGAGTTGGTCTTGTTTGAGTAAAATATAGATCATACAGGTGGTAGGTAGTGCTACTGAGATTTATTCACGTTTCGTCTAGGCTTTAAACGCGCAACCTGGCATTGTAATTAACCTCTGTCTACTACTAATGTGTGCTTAGTTGTGATGTAAGTACACTTTAGTAAAGCAAAAAAGTCGTTGTTCTTATAGTAGAGATGTCTGTGGAGATTATTAACATACACATGTTTGAATGTGTGATTTACCATAATGTGTTTGGTGTAATAAATCACGAAATTATATTTAATGATTCTTGCAAACACAGACAATGTTACCTGTCAGAACCTGTACAGCTAACATTAGCCGCGTTCACACGTAGCAAGAAATCCGTATTTAGCGTTCACACCGAGCAAATACGAGCCAGAAATACGGTATCTAAAACAGATCCGGTATTTCATGTAAATACGAGCTTCGCTCCAGACCCCGAATAATTTGCCGTGCTTGAGAAATACCGGATTTCTTGGACGCGCGCATTTCCTCGTGTGAACGCTAAATCCCAGAATTTCTGAGCCGCGTATTTTATAGACGTGGTCCCGCTGGACAGTTCCAGTGTAACGCGATGTAACTGTCGAGGCGCGGACCAGTCTACGGTATTTTATCGGCAGTTGGTGCGCATTGCATTGTTTATTTCGCATTGTTTGCTTGATTGTTACTAAGCAGCTCGCAGCTCGCAAATACCGTATTTCTGGAGCCGCGAATCAGCGTGTGAACGCTCAGCCGCGTATTTGTCTCAGATACGGTATTTCGCAAATCCGGTATTTCAGAAATACGAGGTCTCGTGTGAACGAGGCTATTGTAACTGTAGGAGGCAGCAGGTGCGTCCCCGAGAGGTCTTCCCCCACCACAGATTAATTTTCTACCAGCTAAGTACACAGGTGGTTGGGTGTGATATAAGGGTAATACTCTGGTTTCTCTGCAAAACGTATAAATCTTTCGCCTTTTACTAAAGATTTCCGTGCAGAGGAACAACTTAATGAGTCTTTGACTTATTTCTTGCTACCCTACTTTTGTAGGGTAATAATTAATGAAAAAATATGTCTATTAAATAATTTTGTAAGAGTTGGTCTTGTTTGAGTAAAATATAGATCATACAGGTGGTAAGTAGTGCTACTGAGATTTATTCACGTTTCGCCTAGGCTTTAAACGCGCAACCTGGCATTGTAATTACCCTCTGTCTATACTACTAAGGTGTGCTTAGTTGTGATGTAAGTACACTTTAGTAAAGCAAAAAAGTCGTTCTTCTTATAGTAGAGATGTCTGTGGCGATTATTAACAGACACAAGTTTGAATGTGTGATTTACCCTCATGTGTTTGGTGTAATAAATCACGAAATTATATTTAATGATTCTTGCAAACACAGACAATGTTACCTGTCAGAACCAGTACAGCTAACATTAGCCGCGTTCACACGTAGCAAGAAATCCGGTATTTAGCGTTCACCCGAGGCAAAATACGAGGCCCAAGAAATACGGTATCTAAACAGATCCGGTATTTCATGTAAATACGAGGCTTCCCAGACCCCGAATAATTTGCCGTGCTTGAGAAATACCGGATTTCTTGGACCGCGCATTTCCTCGTGTGAACGCTAAATACCAGAATTTCTGAAGCCGCGTATTTTATAGACTGGTCCGCGCTCGACAGTTCCAGTGTAACGCGAGTGTAACTGTCGAGCGCGACCAGTCTACGTATTTTATCGGCAGTTGGTGCGCATCTGCATTGTTTATTTCGCATTGTTTGCTTGATTGTTACTAAGCAGCTCGCAGCTCGCAAATACCGTATTTCTGGAGCGCCGAATCAGCGTGTGAACGCTCAGCCGCGTATTTGTCTCAGATACGGTATTTCGCAAATCCGGTATTTCAGAAATACGAGGTCTCGTGTGAACGAGGCTATTGTAACTGTAGGAGGCAGCAGGTGCGTCTCCGAGAGGTCTTCCCCCACCACAGATTAATTTTCTACCAGCTAAGTACACAGGTGGTTGGGTGTGATATATGGTGCATACTCTGGTTTCTCTGCAAAACGTATAAATCTTTCGCCTTTTACTAAAGATTTCCGTGCAGAGGAACAACTTAATGAGTCTTTGACTTATTTCTTGCTACCCTACTTTTGTAGGGTAATAATTAATGAAAAAATATGGCTATTAATTAAATAATTTTGTAAGAGTTGGTCGTGTATGAATAAAATATAGATCATACAGGTAGGATATAGGTAGTACCAAAACCTACTGAGGTTTATTCACGTTTCGCCTAGGCTTTAAACGCGCACCCTGGCATTGTAATTACCCTCTGTCTATACTACTAATGTGTGCTTAGTTGTGATGTAAGTACACTTTAGTAAAGCAAAAAAGTCGTTCTTCTTATAGTTATAGTAGAGATGTCTGTGGAGATAAATAACATACACATGTTTGAATGTGTGATTTACTCTAATGTGTTTGGTGTAATAAATCACGAAATTATATTTAATGATTCCTGCAAACACAGACAATGTTACCTGTCAGAACCTGTACAGCTAACATTGTAACTGTAGGGGGCAGCAGGTGCGTCCCCGATAAGTCTTCACCCACCACAGATTAATTTTCTACCAGCTAAGTACACAGGTGGTTGGGTGTGATATAAGGTGCATACTCTGGTTTCTCTGCAAAACGTATAAATCTTTCGCCTTTTACTAAAGATTTCCGTGCAGAGGAACAACTTAATGAGTCTTTGACTTATTTCTTGCTACCCTACTTTTGTAGGGTAATAATTAATGAAAAAATATGTCTATTAAATAATTGTCCCAGATGTGTTCTTAGTATTAAACGTAGGATTAAAGCAAAGATCATACAAGTGGTAGATAGTAATAATTCTGAGATTAATTCTAGTTTTGCCTAGGCTTTAAACGCGCAACCTGCCATTGTAGTTCTCCCTGTATATACAGTACTACTAATGTGTGCTTGGTTGTGATGTATGTACACCTTAGTAAAGCAAAAAAGTCGTTCTTTTTATTCTCTGGTTTCTCTCCAAAAACGTATAAATCTTTCGCATTTTACTAAAGCTTTCCGTGCAGAGGAACAACTTAATGAGACTTTTTCCTTAATTCCTTTCTTTTGTAGGATGATGAGTCTTGAAATTACGTATAATTATAATGAAATTAGGAGTAAATTATTTTACACTGAGTTGAATCCATGCTAAATATACCTATTTGACACTGAGTTGAATCGATGCTAATTTTTACGAAGCATCCGTACATCTTAATGTATCTGAGGAACAATCTAATGGTCTTTGACTTATATCTTGCTACCCTACTTTTGTAGAGTGTTCTTTTTCCCGTGTCGTTCCGTTAGCGTCACCATATGTACCTCTCTCGGCTCTTCGCAGACACTTCATGGACCAACCCTCAGTTTGTGCTGGAGGTGCGAGACAGCGATGAGGACGACGACAAGCTCGCAAGCTTCGTCATCGAGCTGATGCAGAAAGATCGACGACGCATGCGACACATCGGCTACGACAACATCACGCAGGGATTCGTCATATACGAGGTACTAGCATCAGCTTACGGTCAACCACCGTGCCAGGTCCTGTGTGCTGCAGTGGCTAGGTCGAGTGTAGTGTAGTTGACCCGAGAAGAAGAAGACCGTCACAGCTGTGTGGATATTAGTGAGGGATGGGTCTCATGTGGAAAACGTGGAGGGATGATTCTAGTGTGAATAATCGGGACGGGTGACTCTAGTGCTGTTAATTGGGAAGGTCGGTTCTAGTTCAAATTGCGCAGAGGAGTGGTTCTAATGCAGATATTTAGGAGGGTTGGTTCTAGTGCAGTTAATAGGGATCGGTGGTTCTAGTGCAAATAATAGGGTGGCATAAAAGGGAAGCGTTGCTACATGGGGTTTATGGAAGGGTGTGGGTGCAAAGCAGTCCATGGCACAGTGGGCACTGAATACCACATGTTCCTGGTTTTATTTTTCAGCTTACTAAAGACTATCATGTGCCTTTGCCCAAGCACTTCTTTGACAACAACCAGTGGGTTGCATCATGTGATTACTACATCAATCAAAGGTACCAATGAACATTTTCTTTTTAACAACATTTAGCATATTTTACAAACACCACCCACCCCCCAAGACCACTTATTTTCCAAAATCTTGACTTTTACCATTATATAAATGGGTAGGCAAAACCATGTAGCAGTGGCACCAGCCTTCTCAATTTAAAGACAACCAATTCGAATTACCATAAGCATTTACACATGAATCAGAAGCTGTTCACGACTCATAGCATAATATAGTATCATCATTATATAAATACATATTCGTACCGTAAGTTTCAAACATCTCCGTATTGAATGGAAAGATGTGCTTAAAAAAGAAACACTAATAAAAACAAAAGGCGTATTTGTCAGTTTTCTGATTGTGTCAGTCAGAGTTGTTATGTGCATCTGAGCAAGGATGTCTGTTTGGGCTTTAGGTCTGTGATAAAGCGCTTCAAGCTTGTGCCTGGTCGCTACGTGGTCGTACCGAGTACCTGGGAACCGGAGGAGGAAGCCGACTTCATGCTGAGAGTGTTCAGCGAGTCCGAAAGCGTCGCAGAGTAAGTGCAAAGCGACGAAGCTTTCTATATCGTAGCACAGGTGGTCCACACGTCCAATGTTATGCACGTCGTTTGCAGTAATTTTACATTCGAAAACAGCCATGGGAGAATAAGCAAGTTGTTTTCTCTTCGTCGATTAGACAGTACTATTTTGGTTTCACGTTGAGATCATTGCAAGAGAGGTAATTTATAAAAGGTAAATTTATCAGACTTTTCCTGTTTGTGTAACCCTGTTTTTACCCAAGGTTCGCTTGCCGCTGAGAAGATATCTATGGTCTTCACTGACTTGATGCCTTTCTGTGTGCTCATTGCAGAAGTGCTGATGACGGTGCTGGTCCAGATATACTGCCTGCAACCGTGAGCCCAACCCCATCGGTTCCAGACAGACCAGTTGACGAAGCTTTGCGCAAATTCTTCTACGATAAGTCGGGAGAGGTGTGTATTTAATTTCTCATTTAGTAAAAAAGAAATTTGTTTGATTTTTCTACTGATGTTGTCATGCAGCAGGATGCCACTTTTGATCTAGGGGTGCCATGTGCAGTCACAGGTACATACCATATTATTGTCTCCTTGTTTCAGGACATGCAACTAAATGCCTGGGAGCTTCACAATGCCATGACTAAAATCCTCCAGCAGCAATTCAGTATTGATACCTGCAAGAGCATGGTTGCCTTCTTTGATGTATCCATTTGTGGGGGCATGAGCAAGAGCGCGGTTGCAAGTGGTTTGAGAAGAATTCAGACTGTTCATTATGTAGTTCATCAGCACTAGCTGCTGTATCATAATATATTTAGACAGATTTTTAATGTATTATGATTACCTGGTTGAGGTAGTGCTAAGATTTTTGGTAAGTATTTTGGTCGGCACGACAAATGTGCTGTTATGCACTTTTAGCTGTTGTTCTTAACAGTAACGTTATAGAGAGATAACACTGGAAATCTTGGTTACTATGAGTTCAGGCTGCTATGGAGCTACGTAAAACTGTGGAAGACTGCCTTCGGTGAAAAAGATCACAACAAGACGGGCAGCATTCCGTCGTACCAACTGAAAGCTGCTCTACAGGGTCTAGGTGAGTGAGCATGTTGGTTTTACATAATTAGTAACATAAAAAGTTTCGTTTTTTGTGTGTAATCTTTTTCCTGTGACACTTTTCTCCTCAGTGGAATTTGCTGCTTGCGTTTTAATTTGCAAGTTATATAGGGGTGAATTTCCGCAACCCAAATTATCATGACACTGGTTATTGCCGTACATGTTTATACCGCTCGGTATATTTATCTTGTATTGTTAGGTAACCCGGATTTTGTTTAACAATTACAGGTTACCATCTGACTTCGGACATGCTTAGTTCGCTGATTTTCCGCTACGCTGACAGGAAGTGGGAGGTTTCATGGGATGACTTTGTCCACTGTGCTCTGCGACTGCAGTTCTTAAACAGTAAGCTGTACCTGTGTCTTAATCTATTATATAATAAACTATATTATGAATTACAGAGTGTCCAACCATCCCGATTTCGTCGGGATTATCCCGATTTTGCTCGAAATTCCCGAATCCCGACGTAACCTCCGTCGGGATAAGGAAAATTCCGATTTTCGATATTTTGCACGCACTATCTCGCGAAAAAAAGTCAAGAAATATTTTCCATTTAATTTCTCACGATTGTTAGCAATAAAATCGATTCTGAACGACGACAGTACAACGAGGAGCACGGCAGTTATGATCCGAGAGATTAAGATGCGGTTTGTCACGATTTTGTCACATAGTTAAGTTGTCATACGTCTTTGCATCCTTCAGAGATTGCCAAAGGAAACTGTAAGGACTAAGCAAACATTAGTTGCTGTCATATCAACGATGGTGTTGTGAAATAAATGTCGTTTGATTTCTAGTAAAGTATTCACGTTTATTTTATACAAACATAAAAATGATTACGTTCACGGATCCTAATTTAAAAATTTCGGGGAGGGGGACATGCCCCAGACCCCCCCACCCCACCCCCTAATGAAAATCCCGATTTCTTAAGTCTATAGGTTGGACACTCTGGAATTATTATATCATAAGTTAGCATGCTTAGGTTCAATGTGACACTTTTGTGTAAATGACAAAAAATGTGTTCTTATGGTTACATTGCATGTGAAACTTCACTATTCTTCCTAATTCGATATCTACCTATTTTTCCATTCTTTTTGACAAACTCGCACACAGAAAACAGATATTTACAGCTACAGTTGTTGGAATAAAAATTCAAATGGTCAGTGTGATATTTCTTAACTCATTAATTAAACATAGTATAACATAGCTAGTGTATGAGTTCAGGAATATATTTTGTGCTGAAAGTAATTACTTTTAATGAGAAAAGTGCAAATAAACTGTATACACTTAAGATTAGGAACATGTGGTTGATCCCTATAATTGTTTATTATAGTCCATTTATACTAAACAATTAAAGAATATGTTCCCATATGGTTGAAAGATACAATTTCAATAACATTATTAAAACTATTACTAATTCCAGGTTAATTGTTACAGATTAAGGTAACACAAAATCGAATTACAAATATCCATGTACACAAGATACACAAGAGTATAAATTTGAAACGGACGCAACTTCTCGAAATTCGTCATTACACACTGTGCCTGCAGAGGGCAGCATTATATACCTAGTAGAATGACTGCGCACGCACCATAAATAGTTTTTGGAGATTTGAATATATATATCGTTGCCGAAGCTAACTGAAGTATACTCTGGTTTCTCTGCAAAACGTATAAATCTTTCGCCTTTTACTAAAGATTTCCGTGCAGAGGAACAACTTAATGAGTCTTTGACTTATTTCTTGCTACCCTACTTTTGTAGGGTAATAATTAATGAAAAATATGCATATTGAATAATTTTGTAAGAGATGTTCGTCGAATTTGGAGTAAGAACAAAACAGATCATACAGGTGGTAGATAGTACCATAGTACTACTGTGCTATTGAGATTAATTCACGTTTCGCATAGGCTTTAAACGCGCAAACTGCCATTGTAATTACCCTCCGTCTCTACTACTACTGTGTGCGAGGTGTAGGGTAATTAAAATAAAAAGTTATTGTTGATTATTAGATTTGTATGTTGTACAAGGTTACTTTTGGTACCAGCACTATCAAGGTGTTAGTTGATTGTCAAGTATTTCGCTGTCAATCGTATCTATAGCGTTTATGCTGTATGCACCTAGGTTTGCGCGACGAATAATATAGGCAATCCGACGAAGTTGCTAGTGGTGAAATGCAGCGGTGTGATCAGGCTACTTTATTTAAACATGATTTTCAAGCACGCAACAGAAATTATACATGTTACATATCTTTTTTATATATATTTATTAGCTCACATTGACATCGTCTAGATGAGCTATTGCCATGGGTCGTTGTCCGTCGTACGTCCGTCCGTCCGTCCGTCCGTCTGTCCGTCAACATTTGGCTACGGTCAACGATAACTTGAGAACCGTTTTACCCACATGTTTCAAATTGCATGAAGTTGTTACTCCTATGGGAGAGATGTGAACGTCCTATTTTGGAGCACGCCAGTTGACCTACTTTCGAGCCACGCCCACTTTTTGGCAAAAATGGAAATGGCCATATGTCAGTTCAGGTTCAACGGATTTTGCTCATTTTTGGCACGTGAATGAATAAGGACTGGCCCCAAAACATATCACATGGGTTTTGATATTTTTGTTAAATTATGCAAATTAGGTAGATTTTGGCAATTTCACTATGCATTTCAGTGTCTGCCTACAGTCAACGATAACTCAAGAACCGTTTGACTCACATGTTTCAAATTGCATACAGTTGTTACTCCTATGGGAGAGGTTTGAACGTCCTATTTTGGAGCACGGCAGTCGACCTAGTTTCGAGCTACGCCCACTTTTTGGAAAAATGGAAATGGCCATACGTCAGTTCAGGTTCAACGGCTTTTGCTCATTTTTGGTATGTGAATGAATAAGGACTGACCCCAAAACATATCACATGGGTTTTTATATTTTTTTTTAATTATGTAGATTTTGGCAATTTAAATCTTTAAATTTTATATCAGTTTATTTTACCCCAAAGCAAGTAACTTTTCTGAATCTTACATGATTTTTTTCAAATGAATATAACACATTTTGACAATATATATGGCCTATCTAACCCTGAAACAAAACAGTGAAATTTCTATTAGTATAAAACAGGGAATAAGGACATTTGTTCACATTTCGGTCCGTCATAAATAAAACACTTACCAAATTTTAAATATCATCTATCACACCCAAGGTGAGCTATAGTGTCATTGACACTTTCATTTTTTCATGCAATTAGTATGTGCGTCGCTAAAGGTCGTGGAATTCACCGTCTATTTCTATACCTACCGATCACGCGGCAGTCCGATTCAAATATGCCCCGTGTGAACGCAACAGGTTGTACATTTAACCACTAACGCATATAATTAATTATATCAGGAGTCTATCAATATATTGATAAACTCCTGATTATATACTCAATGTACAATAGTCAGGATTGAATGGAAAAAAATCAAAACAATGTTTTAGCTCATCTGACGTAGTCAGATGCAGCTTGTAGAATCGCATAATTGTCCGTCCGTCCGTCCGGCCGTCCGTCCGTCCGTCCGTCCGTGCATGCGTCAACAGTTGGGCACAAATCTTAACCGCTCGACGTACGGTCACGATATTCGGGACGTGCGGGGGTAATCCGAAAACGAGTTGGGATATCGAAGCTGGGGGTCAAAGGTCAAAGGTCAAGAGGTGTAAAAGAAGGGGGAACATTCCCTTCTTAACTTAAGGTATAGGAGGAAATGCAGAATTGCGGCACAATCCTAAAGCGGCTCAGACCTTAGGCTCGTGATAAGCGGTGTATAGCATCATGTTAGGAAAACCAGCACTGTGCCGAAATTTGGAGGTCACAGGTCAAAAGGTCAATGGACAGGGCAGATTTTAGACATTTTCTGCAGACATGCGTCTGACGGTAGCGAGTGAAAAACCTTTTTTGTTTCAGCGTGACCTAGCAGTTTTATGCGCATTTATTGAAAGCGACCATGAAATCTGCCCTTCTGCTGACATGCGAAGAGTCAAGTGTCGGATAACCTTATTGACCCTCAAGAGGAGGCGTTTAAACATGGATTTGTTGGACTGCTTTAAACAAATTGGCACTGTCCACTGGTTTGCTATTAAGAGCCCCCTCCCCCCCCACCCTCCCCTATTTCCCCCCTCCCGTACCGGTCTCCCCCGCCCCTTTCCTTTAATATCGCCATAACGTTGGTGGCGGGTCCTACTAAACAGCGAAATGCTTGCTTACTATTAAACAGCGGAAAATGCTGCAGGACAACGCTGTGCGCGGAATTGTGCAAGAATGTGCAGGGAATGTTGCGCGGGCATATGGCAAGGCAATTGCTGCGCAACATGTGCCAGAATGTCCCCTACAAACAGCGAAATGTGCCTACTAAACACGCGAAATGTGCAGAATGTCGGCGGAATGTGCGAAGAATGTGCGGCGAACATGCTGCAGGAACTGTGCAAGAATGTGGCGCAACTGTGCATCAATAACTGCCGCAATGTATCAAAATGTGTAAAAAATGTGCTACTAAAACAGCAACAATGTGCTACTAAACATCGAAATGTCTACTAGAACAGCGGAATGTGCCACATAAAACAGCGAAATGTGGTACTAAACAGCGGAATGCTGCGCGAATAGGTAAGAATGTGTGCGCAATGTGCCATCAATAACTGCCGCCAATGTATCAAATGCTGCTAAAAAATATTATACTAAACAGCGAAATGTCGCTACCTAAACAGCGAAATGTGCTTTCACTAAACAGTGAAATGTGCTACTAAACAGCCGGAATGTCGCGAAGTGTAACGAATGTGGGCGCCCAATTCGCTGCATCCAATAACTGCCGCAAAGTATACAAAAATGCTGTAAAAAAATGTTATTTACTAAACAGCGAATGTGGCGCGGAATGCTGTAAAGAATGTGTTGCGTGTGCACGTATACGTGCGTGCCGGGGCAGTGGCGTGCATACACGTTCGCTGCGTCGCGTGCGTGTGCAAGCTACACGTCTGCGTGCGTGCAGCCGTGCGTCGTGCAAGTACACGTCCGTGCGTTGCCGTGCTTGTGTGGGTGCAGGTACACGTAGACGCTGCGTGCGTGCGAGCGTGCGTATGCACATATACGTGGCTTGTGCGTGGCCGCGTGTGCACGTACACCTGCGTGCGTGCAGTGCGTGCGCTGCGTGCGTTTGGATGTACACGTCGCGCCGCGTGCGCTACGTGCATATGCACGTACACATGCGTGCGTGTGGCAGTAAGGACGGGTGCCCGCTGCGTGCGTGTGCGTGCGCCGTGTGCACGTCACGATGCGTGTGTGCGTGTGCCACGCTAGACGTGCGTGCCGTGTGCACGGTAGACGCTGCGCTGCGTAGCGCTGCATGAGTGGTGCTGCGTGCGTGTGCACGTACACGTGCGCAGTCTGTGTGTGCTCAAAAATATGTATACTACAAACAGTGGATATGTGCCTACTAGAACAGCTCGCAAATGCTGCCCGCTACTAAAATCAGCCGGAATGGTGCGCCGGTATTAGTAAGATGTGCGCTGCAATTGCCATCAATAACTGCCGCAATGCGTATCAAAATGTGTCAAAGAAAAAATGTATCTTTATACTAAACAGCGAAATGTGCTACTAACACCAGGCCGAAAACTGTCGGCGTACTAAACAGCCGAATGTGCTACTAAGCAGCGGAATGTGCCTCTAGCTAAACATGCGGAAATGCCTGCTACTAAACAGCGCGGAAGTGCGCGCAATAGCGTAGAAATGTGGCGCACATGTGCATCAATAACCTGCCGCAATGTATCAAAAATGCCGCTAAAAAATATTATACTAAACAGCGAAATTGTTGTTACTAAACAGCGAAAGTGTGCGCCGCGAATGTGTAAGAATACCTTCCTAAGTACACGGTGCACACGCAACGCACACACTCATGCCGCACAGTGTGATGTGCCACACGCACGCACGCACGCACGTCTACGTGCACACGCCACCGCCACGTCTACGTCGCCACACGCACCGGCACGCTAGCCTGTACGTGCACACGTACGCACGCGACGCACGCACGTCTACGTTGCACACGCACGCACGCACGCAATGCCAGCATGTTACGCTGCCATATGCAGCGGGACGCACGCGCGCGCACGTAGTTACATCCAAAGCGCACGGCACGCACGCACGCCACGCACGCACGCATGGCACGCAGCGGTACGTGCCACACGCACCACGCACGTATATGTGCATTACGCCACGCTCGCACTCACGCGTTGCACCTGCACACACACGCAGTCACGCCACGCCCACGCCAAGCACCGAACGTTGCTAAGCCCACACACAGCAACGCAACACGCACACATAATATACGCTAGCACACGACACCATTTAACCTAACACACTAATACACCGCACAATATCCAGCTGCGAATTATTACAGCACACACCTTCTAATTAACCATCTTTTTCTACTACCTTTTTCTACCTACTCTCTTTCTCTCTCTCTCTCATTGCCTGCGTGCCGTTTATTTTTGACTGACATTGCCCACATTTCTTACCACATTTTCGCGCCTTCTTAGCTTAGCACATTTTTTGCTTCGCTCTCTTTTAGCTATTAACATTTTGTACACTATTTTTTTGATACATCTCGCGGTCTACGTTTCCTTGCCATTGCCCACATTAGCGCGCCATCACTTCTTACCCATTTTCCCGGCATCACTTCCGCCCTGTTTAGGTAGGCCACTATCTCCTGCTCGGCCCTTCTACGCTATACGGTCCAACAACACTTAACTTATTTCGGGATCTATCAACAGCGTAGCAACCGTTTCTATACTTAACCCATTTTGATTACACTAATTTGCAGCCACAGCGAATTTTCGAACACCACTGACCCAACAACAACGTTACTGCGACCCACGAACACCACCATCTGACTACAATGGCACCCATATCTAACCTCCCAACCACATCTAAGCTCTCGTCCTCTCATCATTCCTGCGCTCACATTTCTCGCGTCTTTTACATCTTCTTTCCGTACACCTACGTTCTCGCTCTCGTGTCGTTTTCACTTTTCAGGTCACTCAATCGCACGGTTTTTAGGTAGGACCGGTGCTTCGTTCGGGCCTCCTTCTCTGTCTCTCAACACCACACTGTCACAGAGCAAACTTGAACACTTCAGCCTAACACTGTATCCTATCAACAACATGCACGTACAATTCATACGCAAGCTACACAACACACACATAGCACGACGAACCTTGCTAGGCTCGTGTTGTCTACTCGTCTTCTCTTACTCTTTATACATGCTTCATTGCTCTCTCTCTCTGTCATTCATCTTCCGTCTCTGACTGTGCGGTGCCTCTGCTCGTCGTCACTTTGCATGGGCGATCTACTTCTCTCTTCCTCCTTAAAGCTTTTTGCCTCTCTCCCTCCACACTCACAACTTCCAAACACACCGAAAAAATCACACTAAGGACTCGCCCGATGCCAGTGCACACACAAGTCAGGGCGACTACAGTCGCTACACACACACGGCACGCACACATTATATTATATTTATTTATTATAGCGGATCTTACTATGTGTTTCCAAGTTCATAAAGGGCTTAGAAACGAAATGAATAAAAAGGAATTACCGTATCTCCACAATAAAGATCGTTGATGTTAATTATCGTATGCAAGTCCTGTCTGGCGCCAACAAACGAAATAAACATATAACAATCAAACCACAACGTGACAGCACAACTAAATCTCCTCTGTTTTGTGTTGTTGTGTGTGGGGCGTGGCGGCTGTGTGTTTGTTTGGTTTCTTTATTTGTTTTCTTTTTTATTGCGGGCGCTGTGGCGCGCACATTGGGGCGGGGTCACTGGTGTGTCGTGTGTGGTCGTGTGGTCGCTCGTTAGTGCGACGTGGTTGCTCTAGTGTCGCCGTGCGCTGCCGATAGCTCTTTTGTCGCCTTTCACTTTAGTCCTGGCGTGTTTCTGTTAGATTTTTTTGCAGCAGTGGCACGTTTCGGGATACAGCAGGGGCAGTAGACCTGCTCCCCTGCTTGGTAAGACAGGCACTTATACCAGAAACCGGGCAGAGTGTGAGAGCGAATATTTAAGAGATGATGGATAGTATTGTGAATACGGTACAAGTATACATGACGGGTGGCCAACTAGATAATTAGTCTCACTGATTGAAATTCTTATGAGCCGACATGAAAAACAGGCAGTAAGCCTACACATCAACTAACAACATACGATAGAAGCTCAGACATTCTGAAAATACCCCTAGAAGCAGGAATACACACTGTATAATCCTCCGCGTGCAACGGCGGGATACAATAACTATCAACTCGCTCCCATAAAATGTCAATGAATCTGGTTCTCATTCCAAATATTAAGAGAATGGAAACGTTGGCTTTACATTATTACGATATTCTCATCCGGTAGGCGCTCAACATCACGCTGTCGTGCGTGGTCACGCTCGATAGCAACATAGTTCCTCCAATGGTGCTTTTCGGAGCTATCTAGCAATGTGTGATAGTCCAGTGTGGCTAGTGATGCGAGCGGCGCCCGGTGTCCCGAGCTCAGTAGAGACGAGTGTGTCCTCCTTAAGAGCTGTTTGTGTGTGTGGTGTCGACTTATCGCAAAAATGTCTGAGATGAGTGTCATAACTTTTTTGATTGTTTGACTAATTTAATTTAAGGTTATAGTTATAACTATTTCATAGATGTTTCGGCACACGCGCCTTCTCGCGGTTAGGCAATTTCTCTCACCATTTAAAATTAATTCTATATGGATTGGTATGCCATAATATTGCCCCTAATTATTTTAATTTTACTAATTATTTTCCCTGACGCACTACATTTGCCTGCGGCA
The DNA here is from genome assembly GCF_000485595.1 of Priapulus caudatus. Taxonomy (NCBI): domain Eukaryota; kingdom Metazoa; phylum Priapulida; class Priapulimorpha; order Priapulimorphida; family Priapulidae; genus Priapulus; species Priapulus caudatus. The sequence goes on from NW_014577074.1 coordinate 1,066,564, forward strand.
GGGCACACGCGTTCCAACGTCGGTGCAAGCGGCATGTCACTGCAATGCATTGATTCTCGAGTTGAGCCGGTTTCGTTTGATTGTATTGTGACGTTTCCACTACTCGCACTGATTAGCACGTCTTGATTGGGTTGATAAAGGGTAGCGTGCGACGTGCCCTGTAATTCCGCATTCGTACGTAATGTCACACGCATTCGCTGATTGATTAAATAGCACGCAGGGTCCTTTCACTCAGCCTAGTGGTCAGTCACGCCACACAGCATAGTTTTCCAGGGTCTCTCGTTACTGAGCTCATACATAAAATCCAATGTAAATAGTCACACGCAGTCTGCTTATGATATGCGTTTTTCCGTGTCTAACGGTTGAGGCGGTTTATTTTGGCTCTGTCCGCGTGCATTATGTGCGTCGGCGACAAGCTTTGAAACGCCCATCTATGCCAAGGCCTTGTTGCTGGGTGAGCAGTGCCCACGCCCCTGTTACAATTCCCAATCTAGCTAGCTATAGAAGCACCAGGTAGAGCCTGTCGCAAGTACCATGATATTTAGCAGCTCACGCCACTGCACAAGGTAAGCTGGCATGCGACAGAAACAATTAAATAGCAAACAGCCAGCAGGAACATGACAGTATTATATTCTAATATTTTCATATCTGACGATATTATCACGCTAACAGCCGTAAGCCGAGCAAGAATAAACGCATAACTAGTACCGGGAAAGGAATAGCTTCTTGAAACTGGAACGTTGATGCGGCCATGGATGCCGAGGCGCGCCGTGAGGATTGACACTTTGTGTCTTCCAATCACAGGCTTACGCCGCACCTCGTTTCATTATATTTTCAAAGGTCGGGCCACCTATTGAGCGGTACGGAATCGCGATCTCTAAGAACTAGGGCCATTCGCTTAAGGCCTCTAGATACGGTTTCTACGATAGAGTTGGGGCCACAAACAATGAGAAATCAACACGCTGCTTCAGCGCACTGCCCCTAGCCGTGGCTACGTTCCTTTCTGGTTTGCAGATTTTCCGCATCTCCCGTACTCGTAGACTAGAATAAGCCCGCGCCTTCTTCGTGTATTGACACTTGAATGGCGGCGTCCATACCGACGGGTTGACCAGCTTATCTGCCGTGTTAGCGTGTTTGGCGCAGCGCACCCGTTCGCCTTTTTTTTCGGTAAATAGATTTTGAAATAGCCAGCCGATTGCCATTTGCCATCGACCGAGGTGTTGCGCCAAAAATCGCATTGTCGTCACAGCCACTTGCGGAAATTGCAACAGGCGCTTCATTCAGGAACATGTGTCAGTCTGTGCTAAAATTTTAAAGGAAGCAAAGTCCCTGACCCGCCGCCTACGTCGATGGGTTGTAGCAATGGAACATGAGCTGTGGGCTGTGGGGACGGGCTGCCCTCGCGCTGTGATTGCTGGGGCACGTAGCGGGCGGCCTCGGAATCAAGGCGCCGGCATGTGTGTGCGTGTGCGTGTGCATGCGTGTGCGTGTCCGTGTGCATGTGCGTGTTTGTCACAAATTAAGTAAAGTATTTTACTATGATTTATGAAATCTTCGGTCTATAGGGCTGACCCCTGGGGGACATAGACCCTATGAGCCTTGGGCTGGCCTATTGCAAGGTTGTAAATGACTGCGCATACAGCAACATATATTTCTGCTGGAATTTTTAGTAAGTAATTCCCAAGGTTCGTATACCTTGGGGGCGTATATGCTATATGTATGGTCCCTGTATATGCCAGCGAATCACCTATGATCTAAGCCTAGCGCACACACCCGAGCAAAACGGCAAATTTTGTTTTCCAGCGTTTCGTGTTCTGCTCGGCGAGCAAGCGCACACACGCCACCCGACACAGCACACAGCTGAGCAAGACCAAGACCACCGAGCAAAACGGTGCAAAACATACAGAAACACTGCGTACAGCGCCGCTGTCACATATGACATCAAAAATAGCCATCCAATTAGACATCCAAATAGACATCCAATTTTGTGTGTCATGTGATATTTTTAATTGTTGTTGGATATTGATTGGAGACCGTCTGTGGCGTTTCGCTGTGTAGCAGAACGATTGACGCACACACCCCGAGCAGGACGTACGCTCAGGCGAAAACACGTTCCGCGAATCAAACATTGCTTGTTCAGCTGAACACGCTCAGCTGAGCAATGTTTTTTGTTTCGGGAATCCGCACACAGCCACGAACATCGAGCGAAACACGTTTTTGCTCCACGTTCAGGTGTTTTGCTCGGGTGTGTGCGCTAGGCAACCACTGGCAGCAAGAACCAGCCCGCACGTACAGCACACACGCGGCCATTGAATATAATAACACCCTTATTATAGTTGTTATTATAGTCAATGGCCGCGTGTGTTCTGTACGTGCGGGCTTGTTCTTGCTGCCAGTGGGCTTAACGCCGTGTACCTGTTATATACTCTTTTGTGCGTCCACTCTCCCTGACCTTCGTACCCCATTTTCCCGTTTCTGGTTCCACCTCAGAAACTGCTCTTCAGTTTGAGATAGAATTGGTGAGAGGCATGGAAGGAAGAGGGAAAACGAAAAGGTGAAATGTGTGTGTGTGTGTAATTATATAATTATCAAAATTTATTTCGCTATCGTGTGGGTAACGAATCACATAAATAAAAACACAAGTGATGCCTACAAACAGACAATTTCCCCGAAGAGCTTTATAGGGTAGCTAGTAGCCACAAGTTACATTCGACGTGAAACAGTCGTAGCGTCTGGTTGCGCTAGGTAGCTATAGCTACTTCATTGCTGTTGTTACCTAAATTCGGTTGTGTACATGTACCAGAGTTCAGCCGCCCGTGCAGTTGTGCGCGCGGCGTCATAATGTACTTGTACAGTGCATGCGCGCCGCTTGTGTGAGCTTAGGACAACATTTGGTGGCGGCCACTATGCTGCTACGCTGTACACTGTCTCCTGCACGTACAGTAGAGCAGCCTCTGCTTATGCGCAGCTGTATGGTGATGTGTATGTGTGTGCGGGGAGGGTGTGTGCGGGGGGGGGGGAGTGCTGTAGCTGCTACCGTTGGGTCGATATTATATCCTAGCGACTGGTTTTATAGACTTCCGCCGCTCGCCGGTGACAGCGTGCGTACGCCAGTATTAGACTGATACGTCTGTAAGCGCTGTTAGCGAATCGTACGTCTAGAACAACGTGTAAGCTCGAGCGCAGCATACATGTCATGTGTAAAAATACGTGCTCACTAAACCGAGATTGAATGCGTGCAGCATAGTGCAGGACTGCTAGGAGCATGCAACGTCGGTTGCGACGGAGCCGCGATTGGCTATGCCGATCCACGTGACACGGCTAGCCAAGAAGCGGACCGTCTTCCCGTGTCTTCCGATTTTTCGTCGTCGCTCGTAGCGAATGTAGTAGCCAAATACAGTACCGTGTCAAAGAGAAGTGTGGTGCATGTTTTGTTAGACTCGAGTGAGGATCTACGGCGTCCTGCCTCGCTGTAGACTGGTGCTGATGTCTATGCTTATTTTCAGAAAGTGCTGACTGCTGTATGTACTGCGTGCTACTGTGTAGCCATGCCTACATGCACTAGAATGATAGCCAATCGCTCACTCAGAAGTGAGACACTGTATAATAAGGTGGAAACATTTCGTCACTACTACTCGGTAGATACCATTGTTAAAGTATCTTATCGAAACTTAACTAGCTGTTAAAATTAAAGACGTTGCCTGGGACAGAACAATGGCAATAAATCCGAACTCGGTACAGCAGGCTGCAATGCCAATTCTTCTTTCCATTAGTAGCCTGACCGAGAATGCGGCATTGTTACTGAGGCAGAACGACTGCAGCGCTCCTAGTGGGGGCCAGGTCGTGGACGATACAGTGGACTCTGATGACATTGAAGTCATTCCCATTCTAAAGAAATCCGTGGTGTGCATTGACATCAGCGATGAAGAACGTGATCTCTCCACTTTGACGCGTCCTGTACAGACAACCGGTGCGAAAGGCACAGCTACCTTAAACAACACTGTGCGAGGCGTACACGGACCGTTGCTCCCTGGATCTCATAAAGTTCCAGTTGAAGTGCATGCTTCGGCAAACGGAAAGAATTGGTCGGTTGGCACCGGTAACCAGTCAACTGACCTGAGGTGTCTTCCGGTGACGGCAGTGGCACAGACGGGCGGATATAGGATTCTTCCAGTACCGGCAAATCACTCGGCTCGTGTAAGGGCACAAACAGTAGCTCTAGGAAATCAGACAAGCAGACCGAGGGCACAGCCTGTGACTATAAGGAATCAGTTGGGTGGTTTAACAGCACACCCTGTGACAAGCAACCAGTCAGCACGCTTACAAATTCCTGTAGGAACTGTGGGAAGTCAGTTTGCCTATTCAGGCACAGGATCAGTGGCTGTACCGCACAACACAGCCAGTTTAGGGCAGCATTCAGTGACTATTGGAAATCAAACTTTCGCATTAGAGAGACAGTCAGTCGCAGGCTATCAACCGACGGGTTTAGTTTCACATTCAGGGTCAAATGCTGTGAGTAGTCTTGACAGAATGAGTAATAAACCAAGTGATAGAAATAGAGGCAGAAATGATAATACTACCTCGAGTAGTATAGCTAATGTCAGTATTACGCCAGGTGGCGTAACTGTCTACAGACCCAGCGGCATCAATGTGTTCAGAACAGGTAACAGTGGAAGTAGGACAGCTGGTGGTCTAACTAACGTTGGCATTACTCCAGATGGTGTCATGATGTACAGGCCAACTCAGATCACAAGTTCTGCATCAGGTGACAATAATACTCGGCAAACCCAAAACAATGCGAATCGCGGTGGTCATAGTAGTACTGTTGTGAATCGGGCATCGAATGAAGCCAGTTTATCACACAGAAGCTACAGGTGTGTGTCCTGCCAGCTTACATTCAACACGAGGTTGCGATACATGCGTCACAGACAGCGGCATGCGCAGAAGGGTGAAGCGTGGTCACCTCTCAATACTGCAACTCCAGTTTCCAATGGTGCAGTGCAGCAGCCATCTTCCACAGAAATGCGACAGCCTGTAGCTACAATGAGTCGACCTCAACCAAAGCAACGGCCAGTCACTGCATTAAGTCGTCTTCAAGCAATGCAACCAGGGGTTGCCACGACGATTCAGCCACCCTCAACCCAGCGGTCAGTCACTACAATGAATCGTCTCCAAGCAACGCAACCGCAACTTGCCACCGCAAGTCAATCTCGAAAAATGGAGCGATCGGTCGCTACGACGAATCGTCTCCAAGCAACACAGCCGGCCGCCAGCGCGGCGAATCACCGATCCGCGACACAGACGACGGTCGAGGCAACCGCGAAGCCAGTCGGCTGCTGCCAGATCAACAAGTGGGTTTGCCACGTGTGCAACCGTCAGTTGTCGACGCGCGGCGGCTACGTGGCGCACGCGCTGCGACACGTAGATCGTGCGGCGGGCGACCCCGGGTCGTCGTCGTCGCGCGTCGTCTGCCCGCTCTGCACGACGGAGTGCGCAACGCCAAAGCTGATGGCCGAGCACTGGGCGCAGCACGACCGCGTGTCGAAAACCGTCTGCCGCGAGTGCGGCGAGCAGTTCGCGAGCCGCGCCGCGTTCATGAAGCACCGGCCGATGCACGCGGCGCGCAGCGCGCTCGCGTGCGGCAGGTGCGAGCGCACGTTCGAGGATGCGGAGCTGCTGGCGCGACATGCGGCGGCGGCGCACGCCGAGCCGCCGACCGCCGGCCCGTACAAGTGCCGGCAGTGCGAGCGCGGGTTCTGGCAGCTGAGCAGCGCGCGTCGTCACGAGCTCGTGCACCAGCGCGTGAAGCCCTACTCCTGCCACCTGTGTGGCAGCGGCTACACGCAGTCCTACAGCCTCGTCGTTCACGTGCAGAACTGTCACGCCATCGCCGTCAGCACCTACGCCGAATTGCAGTACGTCGCATCCGCCTCCTTCGTCGCCGCACGCGCGCTCCCGCACCTTGCTGTTCCTGGCAGCAACTAAATGCTGTGAGATAAAAGCGGCATTGAATTAAAAAAGATTGTTGCATGAAACGTGTTGTGTGACGTGTAGTTTGTTAGTTGACTTCTCATTGCGATGTTTGCATTTTCAGAATCTGTGGAGATGTCTGTTGATTATTGTTTTTTTGAAACATATATTTGTTGTTTATTGCAGACTCCTACAAGAAACATCAGATGGAAGACCGTGCAATATTCAGTCTTAGTGAGGTAAGGATAGGGCCTACACTATATAGTATATACAACGTACACAACAAGGAATAGCAATATTGCTTGTTCGCATTTTGGTGTCTAAAATTTCGCTCCCCACATGGTTAGTCACTCATGATAATTTAATTAGTCAAAGCATAAGAAATTGTTGATGATCTATTCAAGAGAAGCTCGATCAACATAAATATATATATATATATATATATATATACTAGCGGGATACCCAGCGTTGCCTGGGGAAATCAGTGACGTTACTCAGCTGGTGACCGCTTGGTTGAAAGGAAAATACCCAAAAAAATCTAACTATCTATCTATCCATGCATCCATCCATTCCCATTCCCATTCCATGCCATCCCATACCATGCCATGCCATCCCATGCCATGCCATCCAATCCCATCCCATTCCATGCCATGCCATCTCATGTCACGCCATCCCATGCCATTCCATGTCACGCCATCCCATGCCATCCCATGTCACGCCATCCCATGCCATCCCATGTCACGCCATCCCATCCCATCCCATCCCAAACAGTAATAAATAATAAGAAATCAAAAGATAAAAGAGATTAAAAATAAAAATAATTAATAAAGAAGTAGAAGGGGAAAAAAGGAAAAAACGGGAAAATAAGTTCCCCAGCTGGGACTCGAACCCGGAATCCAGGTGTAGCAGACGGATGTTCTAGTGATGAGGCCACTGCGCCATTACGGCAGGAGCGTATAATGACAAAGGAGTAAGACAGCGATTTGGTACTGATTTCACTACATTTTTGTCGTACGAGTTCGATGTGAATAAAAATACAAACGTATACAAACATGAGCTTCTTTTGTTCACTGGTCCTTATTCTATCTTCCGGTAGTATTACAAACCGCGTAGCTTCCTTCGTTTTGACATAAATCGTACTTTTCCACGACATGGTTTTCACCTTAGTTACCGTAATCTGGCGAGGCCACACTCTAAATTTGCACACACAGCTCTTTAATGAGCCACGGTAGGGCTTTTCGGCCGTAGCCTAGTCGAGTGCAGAAAATTCGCCTAGAAATTAAGTTACGTTGCACCCATGCTGGGTTTAAAAATTAAAACTATTTTACATTTAAACTATAGTTAGAATGCCTTGTTTTTATGGTTTAATCCCGCAGTTTTTTTTTTAATAAACGCTGCGCTGGTAAAATATCTGAACTACTTCACCCGCGGAGGAATGATGTGTATGAATTGTTATGAGTAAACTGACGCTCCAGCCGATTGTAGCTTTTCGCACATGTGTTTTGCATTAATTGCATAGCAACCGTTATCTCTAGCCCGCGTACAGTTGCCGCTGGCGCTGCCTGACGCGATCCCTGTGGTGGCTCATTGAAGAGCTGTGTGTGCAAATTTAGAGTGTGGCCTCGCCAGATTACGGTAACTAAGGTGAAAACCATGTCGTGGAAAAGTACGATTTATGTCAAAACGAAGGAAGCTACGCGGTTTGTAATACTACCGGAAGATAGAATAAGGACCAGTGAACAAAAGAAGCTCATGTTTGTATACATTTGTATTTTTATTCACATCGAACTCGTTCGGCAAAAATGTAGTGAAATCAGTACCAAATCGCTGTCTTACTCCTTTGTCATTATACGCTCCTGATTACGGTTATACACCATGGATTTAGACGTACGTGATGTTGTGTACGTACGTGACCGCCATCTATTGATCAATAGAATTTTTTATGAATGTTTAACTTTTTAACTTTTTAACTTTTTTAAATTTTTGTTTCAGCTAGAACCACCTCCCAGACGTGCTGTTTCTGAAAATATCTTTAGTTTTCCTCTAGGCTGCGGCGTTCTCTAGTTATGCGAGTACGGACTAATTCGGCTGAACAACTTTATAATATAGATAGGTCTAAATGAGATAGCAAATGCAGGGCGTCAAGTTCCTATTTTTTCCTATTTTCTGGGCAATTCCTATTTTCTCCTATTTTCTGGACAAATTCCTATTTTTTCCTATTTTTGAGGGCTTTTCATTTTTCTGAATCCAGAATTGTATGTATCAATCAGGTGACCCAATTTTCAAAAATTTCCTCGGGGAGGACCCCCAAACCCCCGCCCCTTACTTTAAATTAACGTAATATACTCTTTACTATCACAGATTTTATTTAACTAAAGTTGTTTCTTAGTTGGATGTGGTATGTGTATCCAGAGGGGGGATCCAGGGGGCCCGGACCCCCCTTTGTTACCCCAAAAAAGGGAAAACACATAAAGATAATTTTCTGCTTAAAAATTTGAAACTCCATCTTGCGTTCTAGACATCAAAATTTCTGCTCAGATGCTCTCAGAGTGCACCAATTTTTTAAATTTTTCTTGGGGGAGGTCCCCCCACCCCCCCCCCCCTAAGTGGCAACGTCGCATAAACTGCTTTCGGCACCTTTTTATAAAAGTGCCCTTTATTTCTTACTGGACCCCCCCTTTTTCAAAAAGCCGGATCTGCCCATGTATACATCATGTACGTCATACTATTTTGGAGTAGTCTACATGTATGGGCGCTTATGCATGTATAAACTGCTTATCAATTTTAACATGCATTTCTCATTAAAACCTCAAAATATTGGGTGCATGTGATGTAACTCCAAATATGTATATTATTAAAACCATTTGTGGTGGATCGGGATGGCTGTAGGGGTGTTGGGAGGCCATCTAATGCAACAAATATTCCTATTTAACATATATTTTATCACCAAAATTCCTATTTTTTCACATCTGAAATTCCTATTTTTCTATTTTTTAAGCGTCACCTGTCACTTGACGCCCTGCAAATGACATACACATACTTATAGTGTATCTATGTAATTTACAACCCAGGCTTGTTAATAAAAATATATCTCATGAATGTTTATTTCCTTTTATTTCAGTTTCTGTCTGAAAGTTTAAAAGTTTAGTGTTCTTAACAAGCAAGCATACGCGTGGCCGGTGTCTGCATGAGAGGAATATGTTAAGGAGCTGTCCTGCCATCTAGTGGTCATCGCTGCATCCTTTGTACATTATCAAAGCTGAATGTCTGACAGCGAGAGCTTACCATTTTACCTTTTTACCTCGGCTCAGTCATCGTTAATAAATACTTGGACGTTTAATCAAAGGCAGCTGGGGCCGCGTTGTCGGAAACAAGATTAGTCTTAACGTTAATTTTTTCACATAGACCATTGACAGATACATTAGTTACCATGGTAAAGCTACGATTTTGTCATGCAGTTTGTAGAGGTGCTGTCTTTGAAAAAAAGGTAATGCTAATGTGACGGCGGCATAGTTTTCGAATAGTGTCGGAAGGTGGCACAGTGTTGCCGCATGCGCGAGGCGCACTCTCTCTCTCGCTCTCAACTGGGGAGACATTGATGTGAGCTGATGTGAGTTAGCCGGCGTCTCCGAATAAAGCCGTTCATTCCCAAATTCCTGTGCTTATCGATTCATTGTGAGTGCTCCCATGAAGGCATAATAGTCAGCCTTCACACTAATATTACCAATGCTAAGAACAATCTCGTTTCAGACAATGGGGCCCTGGCCATTAATTTTAATAATAATCAGATTTTGATGGGTACACTACAGTAGACCGTTACTCTGATGATTTCTTTGACTTTGAGACTAGATGACCTGGAGTTTTTTAGCGTGATTGGCTACTTAATAACACAAATAATGATATGCAAATAGCTAGTTTAACGGTTCCTGACTATATCTGCGTGTATTCACGTGTTAATGGGTACATCTCGCACACTGATTGTGCAGCTAAATACTGTATCAGGAGTTAATAATGACAAATTTGACAAAAAATAATGACAATTTGTCATTAGTTACTCGCGACTGTATGTTTATGGTTTTCTCAAATATCTGTGAGGAAAAATGTAAGAACAACTTGCAAGAAAATTTTGTTCCCGCCCAATTCTTTTCTACTGTGTTCATATCGGTATGGTATGCACGAGTTTTTGGAAAGATGTTCATACCTCTCGTTCCTAGAAATAGTATCGACATATTATGCATAATATTAAATATATATAATATATATATATGTGTATACATATGATACACATCAATAAGTGCAGCTTCTAAATGTATGCCTATTTTCATATCAACAAAGCTCGTTATTGTTGTATGTTCTATTAAAAAGAACCTATGATACGATGTTTGTAAAGTTAGAAAAGTATCATCAACAATTCTGAAGAATTATTCGTTGGTATTTACTTTGAAAAGGGGGTCCAAAAAACTAGCCACCATCCGCCTCCGTCGCAAAGACATCTCATATGTATATTACGTTACACATGTGGATGCAACAGTGATGACAACTACAGGGAGTCATCCGAGTATCTGTACACCGAGTGTAAGTTAGAAGTGCATTCGGTTCGAGGTTTAGAATTTCTGACGTTTTAATTAAAATTTATTGTGATATTCATTTACCACCTTTTTTATTAGTGAGACCAAAAATATATAATTACCACGTGTAGACATAATTTTTTGGTAAAACGAATGTGCTTGTACGATTTGTGTGCCTAGCATATGGGTCATATCATGTTGTAATCGAGTTATGTGCAATTTTGTGTTGGCATTTAATCATTTTGTACCAAAATTAGGTGCTAAACCTATTTTTGTACAAACATAACCGTTACCAACGAAAATAATTGTCATTATGCATTGTACTGTGGAACAGCTGCTGCAAGTCTAATTGAACCCTATGTGCAGATTTTACGTTGTGACACTTCAGCCCATGCACTTGCATGAATTTGTTAGTCTTAGAAATTTAGTTCCTTTATGCTCAGCTGGTAAAATTGGTAGAGACGTACGCTACCAGTGCAAGTACAAGTAAATGGAAAAACTGGCTTAATTTATTTTAAATCCCGTCATTGCCTTCTGTGGCGTCGTGCTTTTTGAACGTGGCAATCTAGGCGTTTGAAGACATGACCTTACAAATCTGCAGAACAGTACAATTGTACAGGAACTACAAAAGAAATCTTATGATAGATTGGAGAAATATAATTTAGACAATCAGAGAAATTTACTTGTTATAACTTAAGCTGGGTATCATGTGAAATATTATGACCAATTTGAAGATGAAACATAATACGTATTGTAAGTGCGACAATATTTCAATACAAGTCAAACATTTTATGTTGTCCATTTATTATTTTCTCACCATAAGACAAATTACATTACATTATCTGAATAATAAAGACAGTGATGAATAAAAACAATCTTGTTCGGCCATTTTTGTACAGCAGAGTTACACTTTCTACATTGAAAACTGAATCACTAGAAGCACAGTGATGCACTCTCAATTTAACCAAAAACACATGACAGCAGTAAAGCATAGAATAATATAGATAAGTAAGTAGCTAGATGTAGGCTTGTTACACTACATTACTGCCTCCAAAAACTTATCTTTACGAGTTTAAGAATTGGTGCAAAAACTGGAATGTCAAAATCATGGCCACAAAACGATACGGATAGCAACTATTCTTTTCTCTCACTGGATAGTACATGGAACTGGACTCGCACCCCTCGATATAATTTACACCGCAATAGAATCCGCACAGATTCCAAATTCAAAGTGGACGCGAAAAACCGTCAGTTACAGAAGCATAGTTTAGGTCCTAACTAGGATGCATCGGCAACACGCATTCCAACTATTTTCTCCTGTGGAAAAGGCAGATTCTGCACCATAACACGGTGTTTCACCACACTAATTGACACGTACTACGGTTTAAAGGTGTGCCAATAATTCTTTTACCAACTAAAATGGTGGCAGAAATCTGAAGACTAAAATTATGTTAAACAAATCGTCAACACAAAGACTGGAACACTATAGATGTGCAGCACACAATTGCATGCTATGGTAGTATAGCTTGCGTTGCTATGATTAGCATACAGTATGCAGATGGAAACAACTAGTACTGTTCCGTAAGACACGAGGGGGAATAATGAAACAGCACACAGGTATCATACCACTACAGGGTAACTGTTTTATCATTTTGCCCACTAGTAGTGAAATACAAAACCTCGCCTTTCACTCACAGACACGTGCAAGCGTCAATCTGTTATTGAACGGCGCGACGACTGACAATGTCAACGCCACATGCTCGTCACAGACGAGGGGGGACACACACACACACACCTCCCGCTCACTCGTCCTTAACCTCCTGTTTGTTGTTCTCCTCCGGTGTCTTCGAGCGGCTGTGCGACTTGGATCTCGGCGACCGCGAGCGAGATTTCGATTTCGAAACGTCTCGGCTGCGCGATCGGCTTCTGCTCTTCTTGTCCTTGGCTTCCTTGTTGGGAGACTTGGTTCGGGAGCGAGACTTGCTGCGCGACTTCGAGCGTGGGGACCTGGATCGGCTCCTGCGGGGAAATCCGGGGATGTGGAGAGTTAGAACTCGCACGAGGTCGAGACGCGAGCTCGTATTTCTGCGCCGCGTGTGGAGCTAGGTAAACTCGAGAACAAACGAAATGGCCACGGTGACACGCTGGCAGGGCTAACCTGAACGCCTCCTGCGGACACCACTGGGGATGCGGAGATTTAGAACTCGCGACGCGAGCTCGTATTTCTACGCCGAGTTTGCTGCTCGAGGTTGTTTTTTCTACGTGAGACTGCCACCAGGACGGCTAGGTGAACACGAAAACAAAGGTCACGGTCCCTGACACGCTGGCAGGGCTTACCTGGATCTGCTGCGGCTGCGGCTGCGAGAGCGGGGGGAGCGGGACCGACTGCGGCTGCGACGGCTGCGACCGGACTTGCTTGGCCGGTCCTCCACCAGCTTAATACGACGGCCGTTCAGGTCAGTGTCGTCCAGCTTGTCGATAGCATTCTTCATGTCATTGTAGGTTGCAAACTCTACAACACTGTCAAGAATAAAGTAAGAATCCAATGTCAAAATCAGCATACTGCAAGATGGCCTGCCCCGATTGCATACGATTCTTTGTAGTAGTCTACAATTCCTTCGCAAGTGGGAGTGTTTGTGGGCAACATATTATACAGTTTACTTATGTTGTTAGCAAAGCCAACAGAGGGTCAGTGATAATGTGACATACCTCTAAGCTCAATACCATTAGGCACTATAAATAACTTGCATGCATGAATAAATAGGACTCACCCCTCGTTCTTCCTACCACGGTGTGCGTCAGCATAGGTCACCTCACCAGCCTGCCTCATGTAGTCCTTCAGGTCCTACGCAGAACAAATACACGACGGGCATCAGACGCAGCACACAAACATTCGTAAATCACCTTCCCGTTGCTAGTTTCCCTTACCTACACGATGAACTAGCTTTGCTCAGCTTCACATGTGCAGTCGCCCGAATCCTAGATCAGTAATAATTAATAAATTGTAAGTTTTTGTGCTAAACACTCGATCAGAAAACCTGAAACTAAAATGAGGAACGACTTCCAATGATTGACAAATTTAGTTATTATGCATCTTGCAAGCCGGAAGACGTTCTACCATATTTACTACAATTAAGAAAGGCCAATTTAATTAAAAATCGTAAAAAGGCCTATTGTTTAAAAATCGTTCTACAAATACCCTTTGTAGTGCAGTCTAACATAGTAAAATGTCTTCCGCTTTCAGAACATCCAATGCCAGTCAAGACTGGTTTACATGTCAAGCGCAAACAATCTCCGAATAAAGACATTTAATACGTTACCAATATAGCGTTAGTTACATTTACGTTTGAGAAAAAGAACAAGTGATTACCTCACTGACTCTAAATATCTGGAACAGGTTGTGTGCTCAGCAAGCTATGGCCAGCCCAAGCCTAGGACGCCAAACCAAGCCTGATAGCGGCGGCACCACCACATGGGTGCCTATGCTTGACCAACGAGCGACCGACCCTCCACCTTGGTCCGACTCGGACCTTTGCTATGGACTGAGCGGGCTGGACCGACCAACACACGCGGCGCTGACTCATCAACACACCCCTGGCACGCCCTGGCGCTGCTCAACCATTAGCCCCACACGTTCTCGTCTGGTCTGACCACCACACAATGGATTGCAACCGCGACCGCTCTGCCTCGAACAACTGCCAACACAACGGATGTTTGGGGAGTGGTCAGCCTGGGACGATGGCCTCGACCGATCAACCGCCCTGCCTGTGGTTAGAAATGCGTCACCGCCCGGTTGAATATCCGGCACACAGCCGGGGTGCCGGGTTGCTCTGTGCATCATCTTGTGGTGGATCTGGGAGTTTGCGACTGTAGATTAGATCGGAGTGATGCGGGAGGGAAGGAATACGATGGTGAAAAGATAAAGCGCATGTAGGAAATACTAAAAATATAATGGAAAAGAAGTTGGAAGTTTACAGGCTAGGTTGAAGTTTAGGCAAATTGAATGAATGGAACCTAGAAATAATGACACATACTGACATAAGTAGACATGTTAAACAAAGGAAATCAGGAAACACCACACGTATTACAGTACACAATGAATGACTGGCTGTCTTACCACAATTTCATTAATTAAAAAAAAAATTCTTGGCATAGAAAAAAATATTATAAATACATAGGCATTAAGAAGTTCCTCAGAGATATCTTATAGACCTCTATATGGTCTATCTTATAGACCTTTGACCATCACTAAAAAGTAATCCAGTTTGTTGCTATTATTTATGAAAAAATAATTATTCTTATTGAATAAAATGACATTCAAATGTTTCTTCTGCGTAAAAAAAATTCTATATATGCACTATCGCCATTTTATAACTTGCACTGCCATGACTATTTTTTAAGAGATTTTCTCCATCCTAGCAATTTTAAAACCGACTACAAAAATAGTAGACCATTCACAGACACATTCAAGCTCACTTCATCAACACAGACAGCCACACATATCCACAAGCCACAGGTGTCATGGTCACACACAGACGCGCGCACGCACGCACTCACACACTCACACATACACACACGGCTGATTGGTGAGTCAGGTATTGCCGCCACCAGCCTCGAAGACGCGATAGGGTTGGTGACACACTGGTCTCTGACCCACTGGTCTCGTCCACCAGACATCTCTATCAAACAGCACCCTCAATTTCCAAATGCCGCTAATAGTGACTGAAACAAAACTTAAATTGAAAGCGTCGCCGACACGCCCCCAGCCTGAACCCGTGCATGCATGAGGGAGGAGCACTGCTTTCCACGAACATCTCCTTGTACACAGCTAAGGAGGTATCAGCAACCTGGACCGGACATTTGCCATGCATCACACCCACCATTTGGGTGTTAAACTAGCAATCACAACAAGGTTCCTGCCAGGAGATTATACAATGCTTACATGAATGTGCACACACATGAACATGTCATTATAGCATACCACCCCCGACCCTCAGCAAACTCCTGTCAGAAACCTATACTTGAAACAATATAAAAACATCCTCCAACAAAAACATAAACGATAAAAAAAACTAAATAGAAACGTAAAAACCACAAACAAAAAACACAACAAAATATAACACTTACACACAAGTGACTGCCTAACCGCCTTTAAAAGACCCCCCAATGCTAAAGGATACTGTAAACCAGGTCCACATCAAATATCCCACAGGTATAAAGTAATATAATAACAAATCTTACATGAATATTTTCATAATGAAAAACTAAACATGAGGTCTAAAACGATGTTCCTACCTGCCAGCTGACTCTACTGGATAGAGACTCAACAATAAGGCGATAATCTGTCCGCTGCGGTGGTCCATACCGACTGCAAAAAGCAAAAAAAAAAAAAATGACATGACGACATGCTGCATATGACACGATTAATCGCGGATTTTACTGGTTTCTGAATGCACTTGTATTATAGAGAATTCTAGAAGATATTACGTTTTATTGAGAGCAAAATTCCAACTTATTGCCTGTTATTGAACTTTTAACAATCTTCTATCTTTTCTAATGCCCACTTTATGTTCTTAACAATATATGAACAAAAAAATGAACACAGATTTGTATTTCTTCAGAGACAAATTATGTTACTTTAGTGCACAGACATCTAATTTAACCTTAATTAGCATCTTAATTTACTTTTGCTTATAATATTAAAGAGCAACAATCAAATTAATTGAGCATATTTAAAGGGATACTTGACCGTACTAGCTAGGTTCCTTGCATATTTTCAGTTAAAAAAGGTTTAAATTATGAAACTAAAAATTCCATTGTTCAATATTCATTAGAAATATTTTTTTTTTAATATTTTAAAACTAACGACTATATCGTTGCTTAAAACGACGGTAGCGACACTACTAGCCCAGCTACTATCAAAGTTGCGCATTACAACGTTTCGGCTGCAGGCTATAATAGACCAAGTACGTTTCTTATTTATTAAAGAGGAGGATTGCAATATCTTATAAACAACTTTTAGATTCAGTTATAAAATGGACAAATTTCTCATAAAATAAAAATCATTCGGTTAAATAGCAGTTAGCTATAAATATAATTGCACAATCGCGAAGTGTCATGTCAGTGGCCAAAATTAGATTTCGAAACTCGCTGTGGTTTTAGGACGAGGGTGAATGCATGATTATAGAAATTTGTAGGTACATACTATTATTTGTGCACTTGCTAATATACCCTAAAATTATAGGTTGTAGTATCACTTTAAACAGAGCCAAAATCAATCAATTAAATGTGAGGTGCACAAAAATTATATAATATAAATAAAGTAGAAAGCACACACAATATTGTGGTACAACAAAACACAACAATGCATACCCCATGCAAACTGCTAAGTCGAGTGGCATTTATGTTCACCTTATTGTCTCTTCAGCGCAAAGAAGAAATGACATTACATTGCCTAGGTACTGGGGGACTATATCTTGGCTGGCAGCATATCAACAGTGCTACTCTGCATTCGCAGTGTTCTCATGCTATGCCTGGTGTAACGTTAGTGACGGCCAAATGCTATGACCGTTCTCTCACATGCATTCTTAGTTGCATAACATGTTAGTGTATATTGGTGTCCCACACGTGCATTGAATTTGCAATGACAATTGATTCGTTTAGATTAAATGCATTTATCTACAGACTGTTCCCCCGATAATATAAAATGATGAACACTGATCCTTGAGAGTAAGAAATGGTACTGTTGCTACAACATGTCAGATCTTATTGGAAATCGTTATATTTCCAAATCTGTATTTACTGTATTTGCAAATTGCTTATTGCACTAAAAATTAGAGAAAAAATCTCCCGCGTTTCACGTTCTTGGTTTGCCAGTGACATTGGGTATTGTGTACAAAATTATAAAGCTTTGCTAATCGTGTACATAGACTCAGATCAGGGCCAGCTTGACGAGGGGGTCTTACTTGTCACGGCCGCTGTCACGTTCCCAGGGTCGGCCCCCTCTTCTGCCACCATTAGGACCTGGGTGCCCGCCACCAGAACCCCGTGGGGTACCTCTAGCGTGTTCTAATACCACCCTGAAAGCAACAAGTATACGTCAACGACAGTACAGTAACAGAAAATGCCCTGCTCTGGGAAGCCAAGCGATGAAGGTGTGGCAGTCATTACCAAGATGTGAACGTAGGTGCACCGCAAGAAGAAGTTTGTGCTGTCAACAACTGTGCGAGGATAATGTTGGTGATCCTCAGAGAAACCGAGAATGACTGCCACTACCCCACATCTGCTTGGCTTGGCAGAGGAGGACAGGAAGAGCACACTGGGTGTCTTACTTGTCTCGTCTGGGGGGCGGGCGTCTATCCCGATAGCCGCCGCCGCCGCCGCCACCGCCGCCACCGCCGCCGCCACCGCCGCCCCCGCCACCGCCACCTTGCCCACTAAATCCTCCAAATCCTCCGCCACGCACTGGTCCTCTGGCATGCTCAATAATGACCCTGTATATTAGAAATACATCAAACATGCTGCCATAAAGCGATCGAGCAACGGCAAGCCAGTCCACACCGTGATCGCCACAACCACCTAAACATGCTACACAAAGTCTGTAACAAAAAAAAACAGCAAGTACTGAGTGAACTACACGTGACACATATATGCTTACATATATACCCAGGTCAATATTGCCCCAACAGACACAATATGTGTACATTGCCACACACATTGCTGATATAGAAAACCATGTTAAAAATTGGAATCAAAATAATTATAAATTAACATCACACACGATTCTTGTGACATGATAAAAACCATAAATGTTCTTGCAAACAATATCCTATGAATTAATATGCACATGTATACATACTGCTACTGGCTAGTTTGATTGCTTTACATAATAATTTATAATAAAAAAACATTAGTCCAATATAACAATTTGTGACAACTTTATCATGAGATAAAATTATCATGTACAAGGCGCGAAATTAGCACCGTCCCACCGGCATATCAGTGATGAAAATTAACACTCGCCCAGTCACCCGAGGCGAGTAGAAATAATGTTGGGCACCAAAATTTCATTGAAAAGTCGCCCGGAATGCGAGGTTTTGTTTTTATAGTTAAACATTCAATAATCAATGAAATCACTACGATTTCAGTGCTATGATTACGCCACTACAATTCGCTCACCATTTCCTGGAATTTTGATAAATTTTTTGACCACTAGAATGAAAACTAATTCACTCTATCCTGCTAGGACTAGGAGTATCGAGTAGGAACATGTTGATACCACTGATCTCTATTATACTAACTGGATAGCTCATAGTCATAGCGGCCGCTAGGCGTAGCCACCGGAAGTTGTCGTGAGTCGTGACGCCATGACACCACTCGCAGAAGTAGAATTATTCACGATGATAACCATACGGATGATACGCTTCAGCGCAGCAGACGTCAGAACAAGCAACGGAAAGATTGTGTAAAATCATTTCATTTGTATGTATTATACCCTAAACTTGTGCCTTAACATTGTGCAGCGTGAGAAACTAGCGGTCGCCCAGTCGCCAGTGGCGATTAGAAAATCGACCGGGCGACTGCTTGCTCGTGTCAGCTGGTCCGGCGGGGCGACTAGATAATCGCCGCACAGGACATAAAAATTTTACCAAACTGAGGCCATAATAAAAATGTTGGTTGTTTGCCCTCACCCGACCGACCCGCCAAAAAGGGGCCGACACAAACATTTGTATTGACCTTTCCGATTTTTTTTTTAAGTTTCTGTATGTGGCAGGCCTGCGGCAACTGTACGCGGGCTATAGTACTAGAGCTATGCACAGCCTGCGTACGTGCCTGTTGGCTGGGCGGCACCGATTGAAGTAGGGGGGGAAGGGCGAGTGCATTATTGATTGTTTCACTTTCAGCTGCGTGCCAGGGTGCATGTTATTACATATGTAGGGGGTGGCCGGGCACCGCTGGTATGAGAGCGCGGCAGCAAAACTTTCCTGGAATCGCTAAATTCCAAAACTTGGACAGCAAAACTTTCCTGGAATCCTGGAAATCGCTATATTATAATTTAGATATTAAATAACTTAATTATGGATCTAACTCTGACAGATTAACTTTATTTTCCTTTCCAAAGACTAATATGTGCTAAGAAGATATTTATTATTTCTTAATTCAAGTTGCTTTTATTTGTAATGCTTTTATTTCCACATTACGTGTATGTGTGCGTGCGTGCGTGCGTGATCTGGAAATAAAATCATGCACAATTTAGCTCTGATAAACACAAGTTGTTAAAAGTATTTTATATGTATATTGTATCACTGTACAATGTACATTATATAAATGTGTAGGCAAACATAAAAGGTATCTCCACACAAGCACACCTGAGCACGTAGGCACTGGACACCATTGCTGAATTTGTAAAAAGACCGCCCTAAAAAAAAGCCAACCACACTTTTCAGCCTGGGTCGGGTGAGGGCAAACAAAAAATTGTTTAATTGTGGCCTGATTATTTTGTTATT
>NW_014577074.1:1087499-1100770 GCF_000485595.1 Priapulus caudatus
TCGGACGGACGCTCGGACGGACGCTCGGATGGACGGACGGACGATCATGCGATTCTACAAGCTGCATCTGACTATGTCAGATGAGCTAAAAATAGTCAAATTCCGAAGCCTAAAGTTCATGCGAAGTACACAAACTCTCCATGTTTGTTGTGTTCGATTTTCTAGGTCATGCTGTTAAAGCTCTGCTAATTCGATAATACTGGGCATCCCGACCAATCAGCGATCGCGTGTAATAAAATATGATAATTAATAGGAATAATGGGTGGTCTTCAGAGACCGCTGGCGCTGATCTTTGATGTTTTGATCGTTGATTTTTGATCGTTGATTTTTGATCTTTGATTGATTTGATTGATTTTTGAGGTTGATTTTTGGACTTGTTCCGATTAACTACGCATCAGTGTATCGAAACGAGTAAAAAATATAATTTTTAAGAATACCTTAGAATGCACATTACCAAATTGCACCATCCCCCCTATGAAAACGTCCCCACATCCGAGTCATTCCCTTTGCTATGACAGAAATCCTGGACCAGTGCCTACTGACCAGGACCAGTACTTCCTCAGAGGCACTGGTCCTGCTGGACCAGTGCCTCCAATTATCAGTTTTTCACCCTGTTGTGTATTTACTTAAATGAGCGAAAACACTGAGTTTGAACTAGATAGCCGACATAAGCGCTACTGTACGTGTAGATACAAGAATGTAACCCAACAAGAGTAGCTCAGTGAAGTTAGCTCCCAGTTCCTTATTCGAATAAGGAAATAGTAACTAGGCAAAGCAGTTACCAGTTCCCACTTCCCAGTTCCTTATTCGAATAAGGAACTAGTAACTAGGCAAAGCAGTTACCAGTTCCCACTTCCCAGTTCCTTATTCGAATAAGGAACTAGTAACTAGGCAAAGCAGTTACCAGTTCCTTATTCGAATAAGGAACAAGCCTAATTACCCCAGTCACACCAGGGCCCGATCTGCAACGTACGGCGCGCTACTACGCGCTCTAAGACCGCTGCGCTGAAAACGTGTAGAACGCAGTGTGGCACGTATATGGAAGCGTTACTGCCGATCTGTGATCTGCGCGCGTGCAGTCAGCATGATGCCGTAGGGGGAGCTAGGAGCCAAACTTTGAACATGTTTTCAAAATAATCGTGGTGACGCGCGTGGCGGAAATTACCAGCCGCAGCTGCGGCGCGTATTAGCAGACGTGGAACGGCGTAGTACCACGCTAACCTCGAGCAACTAGTACGAACTTAAAGCGCACAGTAAGCCTCTAGGCATTTTACTGCCCATACACGGTACCTTACTGTATTAACAAATCAGTCTATACCCATCATGTATTTGTCACCAGATCCACTTAATAATTATTTATCACATCAACGCCCCTTACGAAATTTGAACGCCGCCATGACACCTGCGACGTGCTGCACCCTGAAAAAGTTGCGTATTTGGATTTATATTTGCAGGTAAATGAACGCAGTGGGCCTAATCACAAAGTGCAATTATATTTATAGCCTAAATGCTATTTAACCGAACGCATATTCATTTTAGGGCCAAATTTATCCATATTATAACTGCAACTATATGTCGTGTATAAGATATCTAACAGCATACTTTTTGCCTTTTAAAATGAAGTAAATAAGCAAATACCTCGCGTCTTGTAGCCTTGAGTGAAAAATGGTTTTGCGCAACTATTCCTTCAGATCGCTGCGCTCGAGCTTGCGCGCCACCGGCGTTGTCAATCAAACTGTAGTTCGTTAGTTTTAAAACATTTTTTAAAAATATTTTCTAATAGCCCGATTGAACATGGAAACTTTAATGTAGGCCTGCAATTATAAACACTAAGAATTAGCTGGAAAATAACCTAGAACCTAGAGGCCGATCTGTTCCTTTAATGCGTCGTCATCGCAAGCGTGGTGTCCGGCGGGGCGTGCGCCCGTGAAAGATGGTCGCCCTTGTTCAGCCCATCGATGAATCAATACGTTTTCATACGTTTATAATTTGGGGTCCTACCTGGCCAGGCCCACCAGTTCAGTGTCCACTATGTGATACCGGCACACTACTCTCATGCCCATGTTTCTCGCTAGAGAACTCGAACTCGAATTTGGCCGACGCTCCAACCACTGCTCACCACGCTCGTGCTCGCAAATTTTCTTTTAGCGACGGCGGGCGATCGTGATGAGCGTAGCTCTGGTGTGACTTATGCGTTGTGTTTTGTCGTGGGGGCAGACGGGGCCCTAAGTAGACTAGCAAAGCAGTTACCAGGTTCCCATTCGAAATGCAAATCATTGAATTGGCGACGAGCTGGTAACTAGGCAAAATAGTTATTTAGTTACCTTTTATTCGGCCAAATGAACCTTTGGCACACATTTATTTAACCAGTTACCAGTTCGGGCGGGCATACCAGGCTACCTTATTGCGTTACCAGTTCAAATAAATGCTGTGCCAAAGGGTTAATTTTGGGGCCGAATAAGATAGACTAGTAACCTATTTTGCCTAGTTACCAGTCCCAATTCAATGCCTTGCAATTTTCGAACTGGGAAACTGGTAACTGCCTTTGCCTAGTTACTAGTTCCTTAGTTCGAATAAGGAACGTGGGAACTGCGGAACTCGGATAACTGTCTTTGCCTAGTTTTTACTAGCTCCTTATTCAAATAAGGAATTGGGAACTGGGAACTGGTAAGCTGCATTTGCCTAGCTCTACTAGTTCCTTATTCGAGATAAATGGCATACTGAGAAACTGGGAGCTAACGTTCACCGACCTCCATCACGATTTAGACGTAGACCTGTTTCACAGGAGTACGGCGTGTATTAGGTACTCTTGTTGCGGGTTAGCACTTATTGTTATCTACTGTACGAGACCTACGTGTACACCAACACTGCGACACTGGTCCAAGCAGGTAAGACCACCGAGGTGGCCCGCTACTCACTTGCAGACCTCTTATGTTCACTATTGCAGTGTATTACTATTTAGGGTCAGTAAAGTTTGTAATTTTATGCGCATTATTCTCCTATTGTGTGTCACACCCTGCTATGTGTAATTGATATACCTGGCGCAAATTTATATATCGCCAGGTGCGTATCCGTCCCCTGGGGTACGTTCAGACGGGTGCCAGACTCACGGTTGATAGGTCAACGTGCAGATCATCGATAGGTCGAGCTGTTGTAGATTTGCTGCCGCAATTTCTGCCCATTTTCCTCCCTATACCTTAAGTTAAGAGGGAATGCTTCCCCTTCGTTTTACAACCTCTTGACCTGTGACCCCAGCCTCTTACGACATACCTAAACTCTGTTCTTCGCGATTCCCCTCCCCCAACACGTCCCGTATATCCTGTGAACCGTGACGTCGTGTAGCGGTTAAAGATTTGTGCCCAAACTGGTGGCGAACAGAACGGACGCGACGGACGGCCGGACGGACAATCATGCCGATCTCAAGCAAGCCACCTGACTACGTCAGATGAGCCTAATAATTAGAGCATCAGCTGGTTGATACACGTTCATCGGGCGGCCATTTTGTCATGTGCATTCCCTGGTGTAACCTAAACGCGGGCTCTCATTGCTGTCGGCGCGTTCTTTCTGCTTCGCACGATCGTTTTTCTAGCCTTGCCCTATGGTCTTCTTTGTCTACGTCGGGTACTCGGCTTTTCGGGCCGTTCAGGGCTGGCGGAACATCGGCAGGTGCAGAGCATGTGTTGTATATGCGGTGTTGGGTATCTGACCAGAGCAATATAAATCCAATGCCACCAATGCCCCATAATATTTACGCTGCTCTGCCATCTGGACATTGCCTCACTGATCCATTAGGAAGGAACGTGGCGTTGTAAACATGTTGTAACTTAGATACATAATGTACCACACAAGGTGCACGCCTACTCTTGTTGGTATCATTATTGTATCTAGGTAAGTTACACTCCAATGCAATCTAATAAAAAATTGTCGATCAATTACTAACGATAAGAATATATTGTGAAAAAAAAGTTAAATATTTAATAAAATGCCCATCAAAATGCTCTGTCCCCGCCAATCACAGGAATTTGATCCAGTGGTGCAGCAATAAAATTTATGGAACCAGATTGAATGGCGATACCTAGAGAAGCTTGTTGCCGCCAAAGAGGTGTTTTAATGCGAGAGGCTGCTGCGCCGCGTTTCCGCGGCAAGGCGCACGCGACCGCGTGGTGGGAACGTCCTACGACAGTATGCAGCGCCTGGCAGCTATGGATTCCGATGCGCCGAATGCATATGCCGCCAGCGCCACGAATCCATACGCTGCCAGCGAACATGTCCCGCAATTTTAAGTGCGGGGACACCCAGAGGGCAGACATTTGCGAACGTGACAGCTGTTCACCTGATTATAAAATCCTGTAACCTGAGTAATCTTGGCACCCGCGGTCCGGCGCGTTCGTAACGAGCTGTGTCACGCGAGAATCACAGAAAGACTGTCGAAATTCTGACATTCTGCCGGAACCTTGCCATAATGGAAACGGCTGTCGAATCAGAGAGAGACAGCCACCGCGCGCTGCTGTCTCGTCCGGGCGGCCCCAACGCTGCAACGTTTTTGGCCAAGGTTCAATGGCGCAGGCTTCGTACTGGCAGTTGTACAAGCCCAGTGCGCCGACTGCCCGCCGCCTATAGCCCATAGACTGGCACTCTCTCCCACCTTCTCGCTTAGCTTAGTCCTCACTAACTGGCTAATCGAGATGGGAGCGAGTCCCTAGTCTATATATAGCTTTGTACTCCAACCTCTCTCGAAAGAGAGTAGGCTAGTCATCTAGACAACATTCAAGAATTTGGTAGTAAATAGATTTCGTAATTTAGTTACGCAATTAGTATTATATTGAAACGGCTTTCAAGTGCCGTGTGTTATGTATATAGCGGTAATTCTAACCCTAGAAAGACCGTTTCTTGGAGCTAGTAGTATTAGTAGTACCTTATACGTATAGTAACTAGTAGTAGTAGTCACTAGTCGTAGTAGTCTAGTGAGTGACTTAGTGTTTCAAGGATAGAGAACATCGGTCCCCAATATTACTATGGGGCCGAATGCTATGACATGGGCAATAAAACCAATGTATTGTAACGATCCAAATAAAATATAATATTATATCAATATAATAGGTTATGGGGTTATGGTTTAGGGTCTTCGTCATTTGACTGGAGTAATTAATTACGGTAGTACTAGCTACTAAGTAGACAGATGTGTAGTCGTATTACTGATTACTAATTAGCATCCTGCCGTGCCTGGTAGTTACTGTACTAGTACTGAGTAGGCTGCTGGGTAAAGCTTAGAGAGTACTACTAACTACTAGTATAGTAGTAGTACTAGTAGTAATTATTGGTTGAACATTGATGTTACTTGTAGTAAATAGAAGTCATAGTATTCGTAGGTGTGGAATGTAATACCACTGCACTAGTCATTAACGTAGTTCTCTGACATCTATTGTTCGGGCTGTAGATTAATCACGCTGCTAAATGGCGCCGGTCAAATCCTCATGTGCAACACACAAGTAGAGCGGTTATGATACCCTAACCATGACGCCGACCGGCATGTGCACAAGCACGTAATAGAAAGTTTCAATACGATATATATATATGGGCTGAAAGTAAAACACGGCGAAATCTAATAGCTAGCTAGTAGTACTACAACATAGCTTGTGCTGGCGTGCACAAACAACATCAATGAAGAGAATACACAATAGGATCTGGTTCAATAGAGTCGCGACAGTTTCGAGCAGGTGCTCAGTACCGCTACACATAAGCGTGAGTAGCGATATGCGCCGCAGTAAGGTGGCAAAGGTACGGCAGTCTAATATGGCCTCTTTAGATTCGGCGTTCGTTGCGCGCCGTCGTGTCGGCAAAAACATATGTATTAGCCTCATCACAACAACAAAACAAGAGAAAAACTAGAAATTCATTTATTACGCAAAGAAAGGGCGCGCGAATAACGAACTTCGAATTGGTAGAGCATTTCTAAGACAATGTCCGAGCATCCCTGGTTAGTCAAACCGTATACGTTCGAATGGCCAGAACTTGCTCCAATTCAGCGAAGTGGTGCTTGCGTTAATATTGTAAACCGTGTAAGGTGAAAAGGGAGCGCGGGCAGCAAAAGACGTGTTAGAGCTGCCGCTAGTCGGCCGCGCGCTTGGCGCGCTTCGCGCGGATATCCGGCTGCTGAATGTTGAGCAGGGTGTCAGGTATAGGTCAAGGAGACCGACTTTAAAAAATAAAGATACAATGCTGGAAAACGCATTGGAAATTGTTGAGAATAATGGCACTGATGATAGAGACCAGGGGCTCAAACAGACACGATGATGACGGCTGATGATGACGAAACAGGAATTGACAATGGGGACTGAATGGACTCTGACAATGACATGGAAACTGTTTTCAAGCAATTGATTGAATAACTACTCTAATTAATGGTGTAATAAAAACAAATGTGGAAATTGTTGAAGTACTTCTTTTTTACTTCTTGTCACTAAGGTATAGTACGGAGTCCCCTAAATAAATATTTGTATTGGCCACTCGTCGTGCACGTTTCATCGGGCACCACCTGACTCTGTCGCCCTACTGAAGTGACATCGTGTATTTTCATAGACTTTGTACCGTTTTCAAAAAAGACTTGCGGTTCTTTCCTCAAAAGATTTGCTCTGAATCTTCATGCTCAGAATGCATAATAGCGCACCATTTTAGTGTCAATATCCAAGAAGACGAATCCCGAACTATCCCGAAATTATTCGGAGGGCCAGTAACATTGGCAAAACACCGGCCCTCCGAGCCGGTGGTTTGGTTTCAGCGAGTACCTACATTTCTGCTTATACTTATAGCATGAATGAGCAAATAGCCTACATTACTGTTTTACCTGAAGGATATCACGCCATAATTTATCAACATTTTACATATTTGAAATCGAGAACGCAAGCGTGAATCATGACATTGATAAAAACACTTCGAACATCATTCACAATCTGCATTATAGTCTGTTCAACAGCTACTATGCGATGCCGCATACTACTAGAATTTTTGTTGCAAAAAAATGTTTCGAATGAATTGTTTGTTGAAGTGAAGCAGTCTTGTCTTTATTTTTGAAAAACAACAAAGTTTGTGAGGGCTGGTAAATTATGGTGAGGGCTGGTAAAAAACTGCTGTTACCAGCCAGTCTTCTGGGCCGGTGCAAAAATCGGAATTTTATGCCCTGCATGTAGCTATTAAAACTATAATGTACATTGATGTCTACCAAACAGACAAAATGAAGTTGTTATTTAATATTTATTTTAATTATATAAAATGCATTACCTTTCTCCACAAAGCTCTTTACCATTCAATTCATACACAGCATCGTCTGCATCACGATGGTCCTCAAATTCCTGTCAAATGGAATAAAATATTACATAAACTACAGGGTTTCTTCTACATAAGAGGCACTGCGGCGCACCGCCGTTGTCAAATTTAACAATGCCGTTGTGAAAATGTTCCTGTATTTACCCGCCGTTGTCAAAATAGTGTCAATCCACAAATAAATAGATCACCACGTGCTTCTGACTATATACATGGAAAATCTTTGTGAAATTCACAGCAACGTTTCTTTTTGCGTGCCGGCACACTCCTGTGTCATTCCCGATTGCAGCTTTTTCCTCGATTCCGGGAAAGTTTTGCTGTTGCTCCCTCATACCAGCGGTGCCCACCCCTACATATACAGCAATAAGCATGCCCACGCGACTGTAACAATCAGCATTCGCCCCCCCCCATACTTCAATCAATGCTGCCCCAGCCAGCAAGCACGAGCCACGATGTGCACAGCCGCAGACGTATGTAACAGGGGTGTCACGGGCTGCGTTTTTTCTTTTGCGTGAATGCGTGAGAATGCGTAGGGCATGCGGGAGTGGGTCCAGATGCGTGAGTCTCCCGCGAAATGCGTGAGACTTGGTAGGTCTGCTAACAGAGTAAGATTTAAACTAAAATTTGAACTGTCTGAGACATTCAAATTTTTAAAATTTTGCTGGGGAGACCCCCAGAACCCCCCCCCCCCACAGCGTCTGCCCGCAGAATCCATATTCGTACCTACTGCACGCCTCTGAATCCATCATGCACGTTTTTTCCCCAAACTGGCCATTACCGCCGTTGTCTAATTTTCCCTCAGAAGAAACCCTGAACTACTTTGGTTTATACAACGTGATGAATAGATAATATTTTGGACAGATGGTTCAAGCAACACTATGAACAACTGCATCATTTATATAATTTTAAAATACCACTAATACCACTAGTGTAATGAGACAATTAAATGTTTTGTCTGCTTTAATTAAATAAAATCCATAAAAATACATCTTCACATTTTCTGGCAGATCATTAGAATGTTATTTTACTTCAAATTTTGTCATTCCTTCCAATGTAAACCAAATTCACTCATCTAGCTGATATAATGTAAAATTAGGGAAAAACTGACATTTGAATTTAGGCACCCAACATAAATAAAAGCAAGAGTACATAATAGGAGAAGAGTATGACACCGTTTTGCATAGTTTTCAACTTGTAAATATTCTATCAATATGTGAATAAATATATTCAAACTTTACCTTGTTTTCGTCTATGATTCTACCTTAATCATATGACACCACCAATTTACCTGAAAATCGTCAACACAGTCTCGGCGGACACGGCTTTCTTATGTAAAGGGAGATAATGCTGATTTAAAATGACTATTGCGAGATTTTTTCTAAGAAAAACTAAATATACAGGGTTCTCCAAGGGCACTTATAGCATGGCGGCCCGCCAGGCTATCGTCGAGACCCGCCATCCTAAAATGCACCCGTCACGCTAAATATCATAGCCGCCATGCTGGTGTATACATGAGAAGTTCAAACAATTAATTAATACACGTTGGTCTCGATGCTACGGGTACGGCAGTACCCCACACAAGTACAAACACACTTCAAATCCGAGTGTTTTCTAGCTCATCAAGAAATCTTAATCGTGAATTAATTTCCAACGGCATTATTACGGGGCAGGTAACCCAGTCTAACTAGTAACACGAGGTAGAGTAGACTGGTACACTTACCGACCACTCAGGACTGTCATTGTCAATGGTGACAAAATTTTTTTTATTTATTTATGAGAGGTGAACTCGCAAGTTCACACCTACATTTTGGTATTTTTATTCCATTAATTATTTTGAATTTTCCGATGGCTTTGCCCATGCAAAACAAACCATTTTCACCCCACATGCAGTGCTTCAAATTTACACACAGAGTGTCCCAGATTGCATCTCAGAGCTTCTACAATTCTAAAATTTTCCGGGGGGGGGGCATGCCCCCGGACCCCCTAGCACTCAGTACTATCCCCATGCTATAATTTAAAAGCTTGGAGAACCCTGATATAGCTGAATATAGTCTCACCTGCCAGCGAAAATATCACTGATCACACAAACATTAAAAATACTAAGATTTTATGCAGTTATATCATAGAAAATTGGATATGAACACATTGTAACAGCAATGCATTTTATCGTGTCGCGACAATGCCTAATGGCAGAATTGGCAAACTTGTATTTGTGTCGGTGATTAATTGAAAACAAGTGCATGATTTGAGAGAGCCATGCTTTGTCTATGGCAGATAAGCGGTGGCGCCACAAGCTAATCCACACTTCCGCCTAGTTCAAGATAACAGAAAACGAATGTTTACGAAACTAGTTCGAAACCAGTAGTTCGAAACTGGCAGTTTTTGGTGAATACGAAGGTTCTAAGACATTTTATTGTTACTCTAGACAGTTGCTGTTACTCAAGCAATAACGGTAGGTGTCATGAAAGTGGTGAAAACACTGGAAAATTCTCGCAATAATAGTTTTTGCTTCGGCCACCACCTCTACGAAACTGCCGGGCCTCCTGGCTTTTCCCCCTCATATTATGCTGAAATACTACGGTTATCGCAACAGCAGTTTAGACTTGTAAATGAGAGCGCATCCTAATACGCTCCGTTCCTGAACGTAGACGGGGTATCCAAAACATCCTCCAATCATGATTCGCCACACGAACAAAACCTCGTGACAGTCTAAGAAATCGATTGCAGCATGTAGCGTAGCCCAGTGTTTTTATGACCGCATAACAATAAGTTCATATGTCGCAGGGGTTATCGTGGGGAGTGAGGGCACGACCAGTGACACCTGACACGCACATAATCAAAGCTGTTAATTTAATTCGTCACTTTTCTTTACGTAGAAAGTGGACTATTTTAATTCAATTAATATCTAGAAGCAATGTAAACTGTATATACTTCAAGATTCTAGGCACTTGTAACTTTGCGGATGTGCGGCAGCATTGATCTATGCATGGGGGTACCCAGGACTGGGGAGGAGAAAAACGAAAGTAAAACCTTTCCCAGAAGCTCCCCCGACATTCTTAGAGCTTGAAATATTTTATTTTACCAACTCTATGTTACATGTATGCTGTTAATAAATGCCAATGGTTATTTTTATATTCCATTTTGTTACTCACTTGCTAGTAGTAGTAAATAAGAGGACCACCAACTTTTGTGCAGGACCACCGACTTTCTGAAGTTGGTGGTCCTGCTGTCCACTAGATTTTCAGCCAAAATTCGAACCCTGCATGCAAATGTGGCTTTGTGTCCAATGTGACAAGTTTGTAGGGCCTAAAGTCATGTACCGTTGTACGTCATGGTAGAAATACCAATGGAAAATTGGGCTACAACTTTTCATTTTGGGCCAGAAGAAATAAATTTCTGGTGGCCCAACAATTTTTTTGGGGGCCAGCCGAAGCTCTGACAGTGCTATACAACATGAAGAAAAAATATATACAAAAAAACGTCACCATATTCTGTACAAGATCTATACATATATAAAAACATTTGTAATCCACATTAAGGTAAACAATAATTATTTATATGGGCTAATAACATTCGTATATATAACTCTAAATATCGTAATAAACTATTTCTACAGATACTTACAACAAATCCAAAGCCATTCTTAAGCATTATTTCACGAATCCGTCCATATCCTTTGAAAAATCGTTCTATGTCACGTTCCCTGGCTTGGTAACTTAATCCGCCTACATAAACTCTCGTTCCAGACATACCGACTTTAGAATTACGCTAGGATGTACCTGCAAACACGTAAAAAAGAACTATGAACATAGAATTAACAACATATGAAGTAATAAGCAAATAAATTTAGCGCAACGTACCTACCTTGACCACCGCGCAACCACACATTGACACACCGCGTGACATTCCTATTTGGCTTTTGTTCATGCGCCATTACGCCGAAATTTCACATGAGTCATGACATGGCAAATTCTTACACTAATTTCAATAGAATTTACGCCAATTCATCTACATATAATTAGACGTATAGCACCTACACATACGTGAATTCAAAGTATGATATAGCGACAACATTATATGTAGTTATATACTAAAGAAATCTGCTGAAAAGGATGGAAATCAGACATACCTGACAATTCACGAACAATGGTGGCCTCCCAAACAAGTGAGCACAACTGCGCAGACATCAATCACACACATTATTTTATTACGAGTCCAATATAATGAGAATTAGAAAATAATTAAATGCCTTGCGCTTAATTTAATTAAACAATTGGCGTATGCAATTGCTGATTGAAAAATATATAATTTTTGCAATATTGGCTATCGTCAGCATTGTCGTTTATTTTTTATTTTTTTTTATTTAGGCAATTATCCATCATATACAATGCATAGCATACTTTTACAATAAAATTCTGAATTCATAAAATTGGATAACTACCAGTTATATATACACAAAAAGCATGACTCGCACACGTACTTATTTACATTGTGGTCTTTGTTTTGCTATGCCTTGAATCTAACAATTACACTACTAACCATAGAAATAGATAGATAACGTTATAGATAACGTTTATAGATAATGGTTATCTATCTATTTCTATGCTACTATCACTGAGAGGGTCTATGTCCCCCCAGGGTACTTCGGGAACGTACCCTGGGGGACATAGACCCTATGAGCACTACTATCAGCACTAACTATTGAAATATACAAATTTGTAGTTATAACCGGTCATACAATGGTACATTCTCATAAGACGATAAAACTTTTCTTATGCCTAATTTCAACCGAATTCTTTTAGCGAAAATCATACTCCTCTGCCTCGAATGTTTCTACCTTTTCCATTAGACATTTCTTAACACTATATATTAAATTACTATATATTAATATTACACTAATACTTAAAACTAGAATAAACAGAATTTGTCCTAACTTGCTGTGGTAGAGAGTTCCAAGCTTCAATTGCAGTATAAGTAAACGAGTTTTTCCCACTGCTTCCCACCCTCGGTTTAAAAAATAGACATCTCACCTTCCCTTGTATTGAAACTATGGACTTCTGACGTTAACATGAAACCTTCTGTCATATAGGCTAATGTGGGCCGAGATTATGTAATATTTTAAAAACCCTATTGAGTCTATTGACCTTCAGTTGCATTACCCTGATCTCTACAGGTACCCAATTTACAGCCTTGAACTCTCTAGCACCTATGTGTGCTCTAGTACCTAGGTTGAGAACACATCTAATGGCTTTATTTTGACACACTTGCAGCTTAGCCCTTGTGCGCGTTGTTAGACTGCTGTACCATATACTGCTTGCATAGTCAAAATGACATTGAATTCGGGCAAAAACTAGTAATCGTTTACATGCCGTGTTTAAATACTTAGCTTTTCTGGAAAGAAATTTCAATCTATTGTTAACCTTTTTTACAACCTTAATTCCCGTTACCTCACCACTCATGGAGTCTTCCAAGTCTATTCATAGATACTTAACTCTATTTTTATGTGCAATTGCCACGCCATTACATCTGATGTGCAGTTTTGGATTATCCCTGAGTTTGTGTTTAGTTTAAAAAATAATACTTTCTGTTTTTCCAAGATGCAATTAAGGATAAATTATTATCATAATGACATTGAGCCATTTATTAATGGAATGCAATTCTCTACTTAACTCTTCCTGTATAGCCTGTACCTCTGTCCATGAAACTACAAAAATTAAGGCCGAATCGTCAGCATATAATAAAAGCTTGAAGTTAACTGCCTTTGCCATGTCATTAACATAAATCAAAAATAACAGAGGACCCAAAATCGAGCCTTGTGGTACTCTAAATGCAATCAGGGGCGCAAATCCAGGGGGAGACAGGGGGACATGTCCCCCCCACAAATTTTCAGAGGGGGAAACATCATATCAAATGTCCCCCCCACGATTTTGGATCACCATGATTTTGTGTGT
>NW_014577074.1:1110098-1132261 GCF_000485595.1 Priapulus caudatus
AACTCACAGTTGTCTGTAAGTTCTTTATATAGCTTGTAACAAGACTTCGATCAGCAGGTGCTGTGTATCGCCATGTAGGTATTCAGAGGTGTGTAAAGGTACGGCATGGTGTAAAGAGCGTTGTGTGAAGAAGTGAGGAGAGCCATTAGTCTCAAAATGGGGATAACATAGCCTGCGTCTCACTCTGTGTTCTCTGACCAGGGTTCCAGGAAAACCTGTGTCAGTGGCGTTGACAGTAAGCCACATGTGCACAGAAGTAGCAGAAGTCATATCGATTTGGGCATCACACAATCTTTATATCGAAATCTCGTATGTGGAAAACCGAAACTGGCGCGACTTCTTTTACTTCTTTTCTTAAATATCCCAAAGCACAAGCGATAGAAATGGAATGGTCCCGGCGCGACTAGTATATTCCGTGCGGTAGCAGAACAAGTATAGGCAGTGTCACAGATCTCGCAATGAAAGCACTGGAAGAACTGGCAAAGTGCGAAATGGGGGGCGTAAAGGGGATAACAGGAGTCGTGAAGAGATTATGAGCACACTGGGAGGGGTATGAAAAAAAGACGTCCAGTAACAGATCAAGGCAGAGCACTAGGACAGCTATAAGAGAACGTACTGTGTTCTAGCGAAACTAATAGCACGTACGTGGAGGTCAGAGGGAGGGGTGAGGGTATATGCGTGAAAAGAACGGAGCAAGGCCACCCTAAGGACAGACGAGGAAGTCTCACTGTGAGCAAATGATCATCGTATAATGGAGCTAGGTTTTACGACTCATATCAGAAGAGCGCAAGGAAAAGACATACGTTACTGATATGTCGTGTAGCATGCGTGACAGTAAAGGTGGTAGCCATCACATGACGCAGGATGGCCTAGCGCTTTGTAAAATACGGTATGAACGAATGTTAGATGTGTAGCGGAAAACTCAAATCGCGTGAAATAATCGAGAGCACGGAACATGGACCCGCTAGTTAAATGTCAAAAGCAGGCGTGTCCTCGATATATGCACAGCGTCCGTTTTATAAATTGGCGCTTACCAGGTATATCACGATATATATATATACCATTTAATACCCAAGGGCCCTCATCTATATCTAATAGCAATGCTTCTGAAAAGAGAGTATGAGAGCTGTAGGGCCAATGAACACATACCAGGTAGGCTATATCACCACACATACCGTTCAGCGCAGAGAGAGTCTTCTACATCTATTAGTAATGTGAGAGTGACGCGTATACGACGCAACTCTTTGCTCAACGGGTTTCTATGGCGTGCCAGGATTCCTATTGGAATGTAGATTAATTGTAGACCGTTGTACTGGTGAGCGTGAATGGCTCCATCGAAGAGAAACGCAAGAGGAGTGCTTGGCCGTTCATCAGGTCCGTTAGATGGACGCGAAATCCTGTGTGTGTGTGTGTGTGTGTGTGTGTGTGTGTGTGTGTGTGTGTGTGTGTGTGTGTGTGTGTATACATTTATCACTTGGCGTTAAACAGCTATATTGGAATCATAACGAAAACTAAGCGAACACCGAAAAACTAAGCGAAGCGACAAGCTACTAATATCGTCAATCGGGAAAAAAGGCGAAGGTTTTTACTAAACATCGTACATCACGCGCACAGCTCTGCGCCCGATACACCGCATAAACACATTGCCACAACGCGCAATACACCCATAAAACACACGCGCGCACACGCACACACCACAGCACACACCACACAACACACACACATACAACACACACACACACACACACACCACACACACACATACACACACACAGTATGCACATGCACACACACACGACACACACACACCACACAGGCCACCACACACACACACACACACACACACACACACACACACACACACGCGCGCGCGCGCATGCACACACAATGCACGCATGCAAATACACTGACGCACAGACCTTATAGCACATCGCTCGTTAATTCGCGTACATTGATATAATAGGTGTTCAGCCGCTGGACGTGTAAATAGCGTGTCATGCAATAAATAACGCAATCATATAACGTCGAATTTACGCACAGACGCGATAACGTTGGTGACACAGTCGGTAGTAATACGTACTCCAAGATGGGAATAGTCTCACCAGCCCTCTCCTTCTCTCCACCTCTCTCTCTCTCTCTCTTTCTCTCTCTCTCTATCTCTCTTTCTCTCCCCCTTTCTCCTCCTTTCTTTCCCGCCACTGCACATAACGATGACGATGCGTATGTAGTTTTCAGCATAAATCAACTCTGACATTGTGTACAACAACTGCTTCCTATGTACCAAATCTTGATTATCCTATTATTAATATTATTATTGTTGTTGTTGTTGTTGTTGTTGTTGTTGTTGTTGTTGTTGTTGTTGTTGTTGTTGTTGTAAGGCAATTTGCGTTCAGAAATCGTGATTGCTTTAGCTAACCGTTTGTTTAGCGGCTGTAATATTAGCACCCATGTTTATTTGTGATTTGTAGTGAAGTGTCATTCATATCTCGTTGTGCTGTAATTGTAAATCGTTAAGCAAATAGGAGATGTAGGGACATGTAACACAATTGGCGCGGTCCTGTGGACGCCATTACACACTCGCGTGAATTTACGAATTACTGGCCGCAGCCGCTCGATCGACGAGGCTAGTGTTGCGACTTAAGAGCCCGTTAAATATTCATCGCGAGCGCTACAAACTCGAGCGTAACTGTTAACACATAACTTCTCTTAAATATATTATGACGGTAGTGCGCAGTTGCTTAATTGTACATGCTTACTTAATGGGTTCATGAAATGAACGGGGTATATGTAGGGGGAGTTGTATATATATATAGGTATATAATAGGGACAGATGAGTGAATGGATGGAGAAAGCGAAAGCGAAGGAGAAACGGTGTCAGCGAAACGGCAATGGTAAATACCTAAAAGAGATAGATATAGAGGTAGAGATAGAGATGGAGATGGAGATGGAGGTCGGATTGTAACAGTTGACGGTTGCAGGTGGTAACTGGGCATTACATGCAGTGCATTACTGTACTAGACCCCTTGCTCGCACTATCGCTAGATAATGGACGCCACTTTGTGTCGTCTACCATCCGCTTTCGTGTTCATCAGTTAAACGAAGGCATTTTAATATCATTTTCCTGCAATAGCAATATCGACCAGAACGCGAGAGCCCACCTAAGGAAATATATGGCACGCCTGATGTGCCTTATATAATATATATATAGGTCCTATATATATATATATATATACATATATAACAGCTTGGCTGTGGCGGAGGCAGCGGCATAGGCAGTGCCAGCCAAGTTACAATAAATCGTTGAATTAAGTAGGCATTAACACGTTTGATTACCATAAAAAACTGTATTAATGATTATAACTGCAGTATAACTATCGCCTGTTTACCTCAGTACGAATTGTATTCCACTGAATTCAGTCGTTGAGTAACCAGGAAGCTCGATTCAGAATCTTACAAATAACGTTGTCCACTTTTCGTAGATTAAACTTGATAAACGGTCTATAGCCCGTCTTAGTTAGCCGATACGAGGATAGTTGTGCTGCTGCTGCAGCTGCTGTTGTTGTTATTTCTACTGCTGCAGTTATTGCTACTGTTAGCTACTGCTGCTGCTGCTGTTGTTGTTGTTGTTGTTGTTGTTGTTGTTGTTGCTGCTGCTACTGCCACTGTTACCGCTGCTGCTACTGTTATTGCTACTGCTACTACTACTGCTGTTGCTGCTGCTGATGTTGTTGTTGCTGCTGCTGTTGCTGCATTTGGTGGTGCTGTTGTTGCCGTGGCATCTGCTTCTGCTGGTGGTGGTGCTGCTCTTGTAGCGTTTGTTGTTGTTGTTGTTGTTGTTGTTGTTGTTGTTGTTGTTGTTGTAGTAGTCCTCGTCTTCGTTTATGCTGCTGCTGCTGCTGCTCTGCTCGGTTATTAAGCCGGCCGTCAGCATGAGAAATTTCGATAACTAATAAACTAGTAGTAAACTAGTAATCCCTCTCGGCCGATTTTCCATCTAGCCATGTTCTCTCCAATTCATCATGAAGCTGATTTATGACTACGTATGATACATAAACCCGCGGTCTTATTATTACTCAAGGACATGCATTCGTGACGCAACGCTCGGCATCGGGCAAATGAATTTGAGTCGCTAAATGTATAAATACATGCGATACGAATACAGAATGCATGCGACACAGAACGATGCGAAGGAATTCTCGTGTCGATATTTCAATCCGTTAAAAGTAAGCGGATCGTATTTGACATTTGTGCGAAGTGGATTTTGGAGGAGCCTTCGACATTTCACGTCGAACGTAGGCCTACATTAACTCCCCGCGGGGATACAATGAAGAGGCGAAACGCCGGAGAATTTTGCTAATTAATAAATATGCTATACGTCGCTAAAGTTGACAACGCGTTAATTGGTTCGCAGCTCGCATGCGAGCGGGCGCGATAACCCAAGCATATGTGCTCAACAGGTGTGATACCTATACCTGTCACACACACAGCAAGGCGACCCTGCCGTGAATAGATTTTGTCATTGGCGTATTTGGTGGCGTCGGTGACATATTGGACGCAAACATCAATTGCACAGATCTAATAAATTGAAGAAAAATCTGTTTACCATCATTCTGAACGCATCGCTCCACAAAGCTGTTAATGCCGTTTGCACTTTCTGTTTTCTGCGCATATAAGAGCTTTCCAAATACTGAACGTTGTATTAGCCCTGCAGTGCGCGCCCCTACCAGTTTACAGCTGAGTTTGCCCTAGGCTAC
Organism: Priapulus caudatus; assembly: GCF_000485595.1. NCBI lineage: Eukaryota > Metazoa > Priapulida > Priapulimorpha > Priapulimorphida > Priapulidae > Priapulus > Priapulus caudatus. The sequence goes on from NW_014577074.1 coordinate 1,114,853, forward strand.
TATTATGTTCTAACAAATGCATGCCATCTGATCTTTCTCTCTCTCTCGCTCTCTCACACGCTCTCTCTCTCGCGCGCGCCTGTGTGTTTGTGTGGATCTTTCGTCCTCCCTTACTTAATTCTCTCATTGCATTTATCTATCTATCTATCTGCCTATCTGTCTGTCTGTCTGTCTGCTCTGTCTGCTCTGTCTGTCTGTCTGTACTGTCCTGTCTGCTCTGTCTGATCTGTCTGTGTCTGTCTGTCCGTCTGTCGTCTCTCTGTATGGTCCTCGTCTCCCTCTCCCCCATCGCCGGTTCCTCGCTCTCTGCCTCTCTCTCTCTCTACTCTCTCTCTCTCTCGTCTTCTCTCTCTCTCTCTATTTCTCTTTTCCTTTCTCTCCTCTCTCTCTCTCTCTCCTCTCTCTCATCTCTCTCGTCTCTCTCTTTATATCATTATATATATATATTATATATTATATAAAGTTGTTCAATGCCGAATTGTCGTTGTTCGCCATAACTAGAGAAACTCCGGCAGCCAAGCCGAAAACTAAATATATTTGTCAGAATTAATTACAGCACATCTGTTCTGGGCTAAAACTTCAAATCAAATTAAAAGTTAAAAAGTAACATTTATTAAAATTTCTTATTCAATGACAATAGATGGCGTAACAATTAACATTATACATCACGTACGTGTGAATCCATGGTGTGGATAACCATAACGCGCCAGTAGCCGAATGGGCATAAAGATCGGACTCCTAAACGCATTGATTTCTGGGCTTGTATCCCATCTCGGAGAAATGCTTTTATTTCTTTACTTCTTGGACTGTTTAGGTATGTACTTCGCCGCTAATTCATCGTTAATTTCAATTTTTTACCCATTTAAACGTTTAGTAAACAATAAAGCTATGGTAGATGATAATGATAGCGCAAACTGAACGCCGCGAAGCACTTCACGGAAGCCTATGTAGGTATACATATCAATATTATTATTATTTTCTATATAATTTATTTTATTATTATAATTTTTTGACTTTTGTTTATTTTTACATGACTTTTATCTTTGGATTTCTATTTATTTTTTTTACTGTTGGGCATGGGTGATGCTAGGGCATGCGATGGGATGGGATGGGATGGGATGGCATGGAAATGGCATGGGATAGATGGGATGCCGGATGGGCATGGGATGCAGGTGCGGTGCGATTGGGATGGGAGGGCATGGCCATGCATGGCTGGGATGCGATGAGATGGCATGCGCATGGGAGTTGCGATATGGATGGGATGGGATGCGGATGCGGTGCAATTTGGATGGGAGGCAGGCATGCCGAATGCCCGATGGATGGATGCATGCATGCATGCAGCATAGATTAGATATGTTCGATTTTTTTGGGATATTTTCTTTCAACAAGCGGTCACCAACTGTAACGCCACTGATTTCCCCGGGTATCCCGCTAGTATATATATAAAACGATATCTCGTTGAAAACGAACTAACTATCGACTCGAATAATTCCGCATGATTGCGTGCAGTTTGATTACATTGGCATGCATGCTGTGATGAGCTAGCTTGGAACACTGTGGAACATTTTTGCAGTAGACGTTGCTTCTGGAATGGCCCATTGCCTGCGCAGTTCGCTCGCACTAAGCTGGCGCACTCGCGCACTCGCGCAGACGAACGGGCGGAGTCGCTTATATCGACGGGGAATGCAGAAATTAGTCGGATTGCGTCAAATCCATAACTAAGAACCCCCGAGACTTGAACGGGGGAGTCGAGAGGTTCCACCGCCGCCGATTTAGAACAATGCGGGTTATTTCGATTATTACAAGAGGGTAAGGAGTAGGAAACATTTTGAAGCGAGTGTGCATTTTCGTGTCAGCGCAAGTAGGCACATCTCATTCAGATTTAATTTTCGCCCTCCCACCTTCTCTATTCCTTACGCGAACATCGGGCTGTGATCATTGAAGTGCGAGAAAATGTTAATGTGTGCGCGTTGTTGTTAGGATCAGTGTGTGTGTGTATGTGTGTGTGCTTGTGTGCGTGTGTGACTTCGTGTGCGTGTATATATATTATATATATGTGTGTGTTGTGCTGTGGTGTGGTGTGTGGCCTGGCTGTGTGGTGTGTGTGTGTGTGTGCTTGTGTGCTGTGTTGTGTGCTGCTGTGTATGTGTGAGCCTGTGCTTGTGATTATGTGCTGTGCTGTGTGTGCTGTGTGTGCTGTGGATGTGGTGTGCTGCGTGGGTGTATATGTGTGCTGTCGTTTGCGTCGCGTGCGTGTGTGTTTGTGTGTTGTGCGTGCGGTGTGCTGTTGTGTGTGTATGTGTGTGTGGTGTGTGTGTTGTGTGTGGCATGTGTGTGCTGTGTATGTGGGCCCCGGTGTGTGTGTGTAGTGTGTGGCTGTGTGTGCGTGTGTGTGCTGGTGTGTAGTGTGGTGTGTGTGCTGTGTTGTGTTGTGCGTGGTGTATATGTGTGTGGCTGTGCACTTGCGTGCGTGTGCTGTGCTGTGTGTGGTGGCGGTGGTGTGTGCTTGTGTGTGTGTGTAGGTGTGTGTGTCGTGCGGCTGTGTGTGTGTGTGTGTGCAGCGGGTGCTGTGTGTGTAGTGTGTCCTGTGTGTGTGTGTGGTGTGTGTGTGCTGCCTGCCTTGTGTGTTGCTGTCTGTGCGTGCGCCCCTGTTGTGTGCGCTGTGTTACTATATATATTATTGTGCTGTGTGCCTGACTGTGTGTGTGTGCTGGTTTGTGTGTGGGGCGGCGTTGGTGTGTGTGCGTCGCGGCGCGCGCGTGTGTGTGCTGCTGTGTGTATTATGTGTGCTGTGTGCGTGCTGTGTCGGTTGTGTGTTGTGTGGGTGCTGTGCTGTGCGCGAGCCGGTGTGTGTGTGTCGTGTGTGCTGTGTCGTCGTCGCACTTGTGTGTGTATGCTTGCTGGTGTGTTGTGAGCGCCGTGTGTGTGTGTGATGTGTGCGCTGCTGCTGTGTGTTGTTCGTCTGTGGCGTGTGCGTGCGCTGTGCGTGTGCATGTGCGTGCGCGTACGCGTGCGCGTGCGAGTGCGCAGCCGTGCGTGCGTGCGTGCGTGCGAGCGTGTTTGTTCCTAGGAGCTAGAAACGGCAAATGGACAATGAAATGAATGATGATTTTGACCTTAGTTTGGTGGAGTGACGGTCCTATTAACTGGCTGCCAGTCGACCCCGCTTCCCTGCGCGCCATGTGTATTGCTTGAGTATACCTCAGGGATGGATTCAGGAATTCCAGAAATAACAGGTGGATGTGAAGTTTTCGAGAAATTTCGCATTTAATCCAATGAAATCTGATAATGTATGTTCCATTTAAATTGTTTATTTGAAGCAACTGTTACGACGTCTATCTGAGAAAAATTCATTGTCACATACTGTAAAAAAGGCACGTACATGTGGTCACTCAGTCCTGACCCACAATATCTCACTCGGCGTCGGTAGCCGTACGAGTATATGACAAAACAATAATGAAATAATGACGTAATGGAGCAAATAATTTGCTAACAAAACATGCGAGAACTTGTGCAGTCATCAAGAGTAATACCTTATGCAGATAGTTTACTCTTACAGTTCCTAATCATATATGTGTAATAAAAACCTGTGGTATTGCTTACTAAAATATTGTTTACGGTATAGTTTACTATGGAAGATTTGCAGTACTAGTTGAATTTACTATAGCAATTACATACACAGAATCGGTGTATTTCAAAATTTAAAATGGACGCTGCCAGCACTATTGTCATACCACAGCCGAAAATCATATGCTTGTACGGGGCGCCATGCAGGACAGGCATTTTTGTACCTATAAACTTGACAAAAATGCAGTTTTTCGTGAACACAAAACTCAAATTTTCTGTTCAATCCTGCTCCACTAAAACTCAATTTTTGTGAACACAAAAACTCAATTCTCGTAACACGGTTCCACAAAATCTCAATTTTATAAACACAAAACTCAATTCTGTTGGAACCGGGCTTCGCACTAAACTCAATTTTCGCTAAACACAAAACTCAATTTCTGTCGAACCTGGTCACAATAACTTCATATTTCTGTAAACACAAAGAACTCAATTCTGTCGAACCGGTTCCACAAACTCGATCTTTGGTTGCCAAATCATTGCACACGCATGTAGAAGCGGCTACATTGGTTTCTTTCTAAAATCGAATATGACCCTGTCCTGGCCATGGCGTACGGGGCGCCATGCCAGGAACGCGGCCTCAATTCGATTTTCGTTGCCCAAATATGGCACACGCATGTAAGAAGGGCCTACCATTGCGTCAGAAGAAACCGAAGGTCAGCCCTTCCTTAATGCGTGTGCCATATTTGGGCAACAAAATCGAGTTTTGTGGAAACCGCGTTTCGACAGAATTGATGTTTTGTGTTTACAAAATTGATTTGTGGTACAGGATTGACAGAATTGAGTTTTGTGTTCACAAATTGAGGTGTTTCTGTGCGGACTACGGGGCCGCCATACGGGCGCCGCACATGCAGGACAGGGCCTCAATTCTGTCGAAACGGTTCCACAAAACTCGATTTGTTGCCCAAAATATGCCCACACGCATGTAAGAAGGGCCTACACTTGGTCAGCAAGAAACAATGGTAGCCCTTACTTACATTTGCGTGTGCCATATCTTGGGCAAACAAAATCGAGCAGTTTTGTGACCGGTTCGACAGAAATTGGCAGTTTTGCTGTTTACAAAATTGAGCGACCAGTTTTGTGGAACCGCTTTCGACAGGAATTGAGTTTTGTGTTTACAAAATTGATTGTGTGGAACCGGTTCGACAGAATGAGTCTTTGTGGACGCAGATTGACAGAAATGTGGGGGAGGTTTTGCTGTTCCACAAATTGAGTTTGCTGGCAACCGGATTGACAGAATTGAGTTTTGTGTTTACAAAATTGAGTTTTGTGGTACAGGATTGACAGAATTGAGTTTTGTGTTCACAAAATTGAGTTTTGTGAGACAGAATTGAGTTTTGTTAGACAAAATTGAGCCCTGTCCTGCATGGCGCCCCGTAGCTTGCGCGGCGGCAGCGAACTGTCTGCGAGATTATAATTATATATTCCAAGATTTGAGCGGCGTAGTCGATGGCATACTTCATTGAGATGTGGAGGTTTTAGTGCAAATTTGCTGCAAATATGTAAAAGCACGAAATGACGATTAGGTCACTGAAGTGAAGAGGTGAAGATAATTAAGAAAGCAAACATAAAGAATTGTGTGAGGCATGTAAGACATACCAGCACATATATATGATGAGGGTAGAGAAAAATAGCTTGTTACGATAAGTTAAAAGTACCAGGGGTTAGTAATGACAAACGTTGTCATGATTAACCCCTGAAAGTACGCATGCCACGTATCATTAGAACGAGGCAGTCAAAAGCAGGCGGAGGTCGTTTGCAGCGGAATTGATGATGCGCCAGAAAACGGGGTAAAAAGCGATGCACTCGCGGATTGCTGAGCAACAGCCAAGTCTAGCTACCAAATGCGCATGGACAAAACGAAATGAGTCACGGATTTAGATCGATGGGAACTACGTGACATTTAGAAATGAGAAAATTTGCAATGCATTGGGCGGTGTGTTGGCGATGTAGAAAGCGCAGGGCGGGGAGCGTACGGTAGAGCATACTAAGTGCACTGCTCGCACTGACCGATGTAACCTTACGTTTTGGAGCGGATATACCTTTAAAAGGGTTAAATCATTAACTACGTTAAACTTTTATTAAATCTAGGTCTGTCTAGAAACCCCCCGGTGGGGAGTATCTGGTTGGTTCGCGGACTAGTGCTAACGATATGTGGCACTTGTTACAACCAGTACAACATACATCGCGGGAAATAGTGATAATGAATCACCCGCCAAGCCAGCCGTCTATCGTCGGCACTGACGGCAACGCGCGCAGTCGTGCTAGTGCGTCAGACGCGGTACGACACTGAATCCCTTTATACAGGGTGATCGCCCTTACATCGCCCTTACATCGCCCTTACATCGCCCTTACATCGCCCTTACATCACCCTTACATCACCCTTACATCGCCCTTACATCGCCCTCGCAGGCCGCGCACATTTGCGCCGACCTATGGTATTTCGAAAATCTAAAGAGGCCACAAATTGTATTTTGCGCAACCGCTTTCGCTAATTACGGCCAGCTAATGTGACGAATTCAGTTACAGGCCGACTAGAGGGATAAATAGATAGCGTGGCATTGTGTGCGCGAAATGAGCACCTGAGGAGGTTTAGAACGTGTGGGTACGTAAACGAAAAAAGAGAAAGAAAGAGAGAAAGCGTATTAAGAGAAAGTGGGGGTCGCGAGGTATGGCGAGTAAGGCAGATGTAAGTGGCCGGGAGTAGTAAGGAGCATAAAGAAGAGAGCATATAAGTTCGGCAGAACAGTGCTTGGAATAGTCAGAATAGGAGATACGTATGTAAAGAAGAAGCGTGTCTACGATGGTAAGATCTCTATGCCGTCATTGCTCTGGGAGGGTACAGCTATGAGAATGGAACTCATCTGCCAGAATAAATTACAATATGCCTGACTAACAGTTAACATGTTCTACTTGTATAGGCCTACCGCAGACGACTTGGCGAATAGCTCCTGATTCCTTTAAGATTCCTTCAAGATTTTTGGCATTCTCAATGTGTGGCAAATGCAACACTGTGAGCACGAACTGTAGGTCTATTAGGCTGCTACGTTCTATTGGTTCCACAATTCATGTGTAATCATATGCTTAACGTTTCTTCTTTCATTTCGATAGCGTTACCGGTCTCCGTGCTGACACAGCGCGGTTCTCTCGACGGTGCGTTGCACGAATACTGTGTGTGTGTGCGTCCTCTGTGTACTCGCCCGCGTTCAGTGAGCGATGTGGCCTTTTGTTAAGCAAACAGTTCAGCATCAGGCAACGTCATCGGTAACGATTGTCGTCATGGCGGGCGCGGCTGTATTGGCAGGAGGTGAACCTCGCGGTTGTCAATGGCGGCTGCGTCGCCTAGATGCGAGAGAAAGCATCAAAGTGCCAACAGACGTTAACTCAAAAGCTACGGCTCTGCACCATTTAAGAATTTCCCAGATTAAACCGCGTAAATTCGTATCTATATAATTTTTCGACGATAAATAAATATACTCGGTCTCAAAACTCCATTCTGCACCGATAATAATTAGTCATCCAGTATCGCTCTCGGTGGACCAGCGCTTCCTGCTGGTTCTGTATACGCTGTATATTTCGCGGTGGTTTAATTTTCGCGAATTTCGCGAACGCGTCCCGACCGCGAAAATAACAACACACGAATAATTCATACCGAATAATACCGAATAATTCATAATTCACCGACCGCGAAATTAACCACTCGCGAAATTGTCCGTCAAGTCTGAATTCGCGAATATATCTGTACGCGAAAAATATGGCGTATACAGTAGTATGTGAGCGCCCCTTACAGATACATGGCGCTGTAACAGCACGGGTATCTATCACTCGGCTGGCGATTACATGTTCCTATCGTCAGTGAGCACCACGACGGATTTCTGCATACCCTATAGTTGAACTGGTTTCCCTCGATGAGGTGAAACTAGGCCGATCCTAACATGGATCATTTACGGGGACGCATGTTGAGGGAGTGCGGTCAGGGGCGGATCCAGGGCTGAAGCTAGACAGTATTTTTCCAGATTTTAAGGGCAAATTCCCCAAAACGGGCACACCACCCGCCAGTGGGCGCCGTCAGGCGCGGAAGCATATGGCGGGGGTGTGGGGGTGGCCTCCCCCTGGAAATTTCAAAATTTCAAGGATCCCTGGGCACAAAAATGAGCACCATTTGCGCACACATTTAGTCAAGCAGTAATAGCTAAAAACCATATGCCATTTTATTTCTGCTTCATTTTGCCTGCGCTTTGCATACCAGCAATTAATGCAGAATGATTTAAGCACTTCCCTTCTTTTCCAGATATCAAAGCTAGTTTTGTTACCATGCAAAATTTTTGATTTCCTTCAAGTCCTGTCAATGAATCAGAAGAAAAAGAAAACAAATAAAGAATATAGCCAAATTCCATCAAATTGTTTTCTGTATTTTTTAGCGCAAAATTTCGAAGGGCACTTTGAAATCTAGGCCGTATTTCCCAATACGGCAAATACGGTCTGAATCCGCCCCTGGCGGTGTGCGTCGTAATAAGAGGCACAGAGGAGCATAACGCAGCTTTGTTGGTAATGCTGCAGGTTGCCTGATGGGGATGAGACAAGGTGCCTTCAAGGAGAGCCAACCTCTGGATGATGCTCTCTCGACAATGGGGCGAAGAAAGCCGAGAACCGTAGAGGAGGAGAAGGAGGAACTGTTGCCGCTGGACGGATGCGATCAGAAAGCCCACCTGCAGGCGTTCATGTCACATATAGGTAGGTAATGACGTCGTAAATTAATATGATGTTATCAGGAGTGAATAATCATAGATTATATTTTATTATCTATTATCTAGATTATAGATAATTAAATAGATATTATACATTAGATATTAGAGATTATTCACTCCTGAGAATATATATATATATATATATATATATATATATATATGTATATTTATATATATATTCATATATTCATAATACGCCTTAACATTGTTTGGTCTATGCTCTCCATATCGCACCCCCACCCCTATAGATAATTGGTCCGTGCAATGATAGCTCGGATAGGTTGGTGGATCTCGGATATATAGGTCGGAAATCCTATGCAATTAGTGCAGTCATATGATAGTAATGCAAACATATCTATATGGAATATACATGCCTTCATGCATGGGTATATAATGCAGTCATAAGTACGCATTTAATTCATGGATATGTAGCGCACTATTATATATAGTAGTAAAATCATAAATATAGGCGATGAATTATAGGTATAGGTATAGTGCAACCAGTTGTATGTAGTGCAGCTACAGGTATAGTATGTGGTGACGGTGGCAGTGCCTGAGTTCAAAGTGCCACGTAATGGACAAATAGTTGAATAGTTGACAAAGTGTTGAAATAGTGTACGGTGCAATCTCGTTCGCACTATAGATGACGTCACCGTGACGACGTAGCACCTTGTGTTGTTACGTGTGCTCCGTAAAAGAAAAATTCGGGCGCGTTCGCACGCCGTGTCCTTGTGCGCTCACGGTGTGTCCTCGTGCGCCCGCACGCCGTCTCCTCGTGCGCTCACGGTGTGTCCTCGTGCGCTCACGGTGTGTCCTCAGTGCGCTTCGACGGTGGTCCTCGTGCGCTGCACGTGTGTCCGCCTGCTGCGCTCACGTGTGGTGTCCTCGTGCGCTCAACATGGTGTGTCCCTCCGTCGCGCCGCTCACGTCCGTTTCTCTCCCCTCGTGCGCCTCACGTGTGTCCTCGGCGCATCACTGTGTGTCCCTCGTGCCCTCACGGTTGTAGTCCTCGTCCTCACGTGTGTGCCTCGCGCGCTCAACGGTGTGTCCCGTGCGCTCACGGTGTTGTCCTCGTGCGCGTCACAGGGTGTCCATTCGGCCTCACGTGTGGTCCTCGGGCGCATCACGGTGTGTCCTCGGCGCTCACGGTTTTGTCCTCGTGCGCCTCGAACCGGTGTCCCGTGCGCTCATCGTGGTGTGTCCTCGTGCGCATCACATTGGTGTGTCCTCGTGCGCTCTAAAGGTTGGTCCTCGTGCGCTCACGTGTGTCCTCATGGCGCATCACGGTGTTGTCCTCGGTGCGCGCCGCACGCCGTCTCGCGTCGGCGCTGTCACGGGTGGCCTCGTTGGCGCTATCACGGTGTCCTCGTGCGCTCACGTGTTCCTCCGTGCGCTCAAACAGGTGTGTGCCTCTGGCGCGACGTATGCCGCACGCCCGTCCGTCCTCGTGCGCTCACGGTGTGTCCTCGTGCGCTCACGGTGTGTCCTCGTGCGCTCACGGTGTGTCCTCGTGCGCTCACGGTGTGGTGTCTTCTTGCGTCCGCAGAGGACTTCATCAACGACTTCGAGCCGCAGGAGTCGGACGAGGACGAGACGGCCATAGCGCTGCACAGCCTCGGTCTGGCCGTCGACTTCGACACCGTGTTCAACCACCTGCACGAGTCCGAGGAGGAGGAGGAGGAGGCCGACGAAGACGATGAGGATGGGGAGGAAAACGACAAGGAGGAGAGGGCAGACGAAGAGGCGGGATTCTCTCCCGAGTGTTATACTGGAGAAGAGGGGCGAGCTGAACTCTCGCGATCGATGAAGACGTCGTCTGACGTCTCGTCGCACTATGGGAGAAACGGAGTGAACGGTAAGCCGTCTATTTGATGACTTTACAAAATTGCTGACCGGTCGTCTATATGAACAGTTCGATCAAAGGCTATTCGATGCTTTCAAATGGTCAGAATGATAATAAAAGTTCGAATCGTTTCGATCAATACGGCGATTGCAGCTGCTGTGGACTACGTCATCACGAATCTATATCGGCTAGGATAATTAAATCAGGAGTGAATAATAGAGATGTCTATAATAGATTCTCTATTATTTACTCCTGATTAAATGTTAACCTACTATAGTTAAATGCAACCTTCTACCCCAAATGGTGGGTGAGCGTAATGGCGGTTGACCGGAATGTAGGGTGACCGGAGTGATGGATTATCGTAATGGTGGGTGACTAGGATGATGGGTAACCAAAATGGTGGGCGACTGGAATTGTGCATGACCGCTATGCCCGTCACCATACATCAAACTTTACCACTCGCTCAGTGTGAGTGTTTGACTATGGAGCCGTCAAGTCCGTGCTGAGATTGGCCTGTGTCGGCCTAATGCCTCTGCATTCAGAACTCTCGAAGCGTCGGCGCCTGTCCGCCTTCCTGCGATTCACGTACGCCCACATGACATTCATTGTCATTCCTCTCTAGCCAGCCGGCAGTCGTTCTCGCCGCCTCGTCTGTGACCAAACTGCGCTCGTAAAAGCGGATGCTCGGTCGCGACTTTCCTGTTATCGGTCGACGAGCAGAGACGCGCGATGAGAGAGGCTAGCTGCTGCCCGACAGCACTGCGTGACAGAGTGCTGGCGCCTCCCTTCGCAGTTGTCCTCCACAAGTGCCATCTTCGCGACCTTCTAACGCCCCCTTCACTCGTCGATCGGCGCCGGTTATTTTCGAGAGTGGTCGTATTAGCGCATTCGTTCGGCGTGCGGACAAGCAAAGCACTTTCCCCCTCGAGTAAATCGATCGTGACAAATATCTCAGTGGAGGCTGAACCGCCTGCCAATGACGTCACCGGTATCTTTCGCAGCCGACTTTCGTACATCGTGAAAAAGTGCGCTTTCGAAAGACTGTGATGAATACTGTATATATATAAGCCATTAGAATATTTCGTTAAAAGCTAGATGCGATTATAAATATTGCATGCCAGTAATGGAAAATAATCGAGAAAAATATCTGTTAGTTGGTGGAACCGGCAGGGGGCTCTATGATGACTTAATACGTCTTGGTAACGTAACCTCCAGAAAATATCAGCAAGTATTTGTTCGTATATCAGCGAGTAACGTTAAATCGCATAGAAATGTATGTTCGTTAGGAAATTACGCTAATTATTGCGGAGAACAATTAATTAGGTAACAACTCACCAACATTAGAGCTCCTTTATACATAGATTATAATTAAAAGCAACCAATAAGAGACCGAAAAACGACGCTCTTGCGAACGTTCTTGAAATATCGCAGGTATAATTTGCCAGTCTGTCACCGAGCTAGCTGCCGTTTTCAAATATTCTAATCACTATTCATGTTTGTAGGCCGTTGCTGCACTCGTCGTTGCAGAGTCCATTAATTCAAAAAGCTCATCTCGGCAATATTAAAACGAACAAAAATGTTTGCTTCATAGATTAACGTTTGATAACGTCGGCAGGTAATATATATTCGGTACATACATGCCCGGATGTTCTCGCTCCGTCGCTGACGTGAAGATTTCAATGCACGGCGGCGTTTTTTTTATTTCATTCGGCTAAAAACGTGATGATATAATAAATAATTTATGCGCGCTTCGCGATTCGTACGATATAAACTGAGCGTAAATGCGTGTAAACGTAGACATCTCGTGATCATTGTACACACACAAAACGGGAAAGAGAGAGGGGGAGAGAGAATGGGGCAGAGAGGGACGGAGAGAGAGAGAGAGAGAGAGAGAGAGAGAGAGAGAGAGAGAGAGAGAGCGAGCGAAATAGTCTGCGAAAGCATAAGAGAGAGAATCTTACAGAATTGTAATCTCAAATTACTTCTCCGAATGTGCCGTGCATGCATAAAGGCCGTTCAATTATTTCGAGCGATTTTCTCACGTAGGCGCGCTTTCGGTTTTTCAAAGCGTCCCAAAGAGCAAAGCATTTACGTCGGTGTCCTATGACGTCATGGCAGACGTGTTGTCTGCAATGTGGGCGTTGTGTGTATTTACTGCAGAGCGCGCGCCTCAAAGCGCGTATACGCAGTAGGCCTAGATGATTAATCGGCAGCTTTTGTTTCTCTCTCCACGCGTTTTACGGGCTAGCGAAACTGTCGTGAAAACGTTCTCGGCTCAACTCGATTGGCTCGTCCAAGATTCGCTGACGTAATCTGAGTCGTCTACCGATGCAAATATCACTCCGGCGTTTATTTACGTGACACGATTGCAGCGTCCGTGGCTATGCCCACATGCGTCCGTGCGTTCGTGGTGTACGTGCGTATATACGTGTGCGTGCGTGAGGTATGTGCGCGAGTGTGTGCGTGTGTGCTTGCTTGCGTGTGCGCTTGCGCGCGTGTGTATGTGTGTGTGCGTACGTGTGTGCGTGCGTGGTTGCATGCATGCGTGCGTGTGCGTGTTGATGTGATAACTCGATCGTTATATACCATACACATCTAATATATATTTGAGTTCGTATGTATCTATGTATGTATCTATGTATGTATCTATGTATGTATCTTCCCTATAGGCGGCCAAACCGCCCAAGCGATGTGGATGCAATTTTCACAGGGCCATCTCTTATACCCGGGGAGTGTTCGTAGCTGAAAAAAACCTGCCAAACCGTCAAACTCGCGCGAAAAAATCCGTGAAAACCCCCTCAATTCGTCAATCTTCACACATTGTCAGCACCTGACTGTACAGTGCTGCCACACACAGCACAAAAATCGATCACCCATTCCATCAGCTGCTGGTATTGTGAAACCGAAACCGGTACTAAAACAGAGCACAACCATATATATATGTGTATATATATGGATATATTTATGTGTCAGTGTGCGCGCAATGGCGGCGGCGTGTGTTTACAGTTGAAACGCTTCAAGTGCCTGTGGTTACGACTGCATTGTTTTATCAAGAGGCTTTGAAATGAGAAGTGCAACCCATTCGTACATGCTGTTAGAATAACTTTTTCTTATTTACACCATATTACTATTATGTTCCATGGGTTCTACGTTGGGTTGTGCTGTCATATAAATGACATAAATGTCATACGTAACGTTTTTTACCATGCTTATTATCTGATTACACTCATTTGTAAATATTTATAGAGATTCACTATAGTTTAGTATGAGTATATAGTTTGAGAGGTTACGATTGCTCAAAACATCAACGCATAAAGACGCTCTTTTATAATTACAAATTTCCCCACTCGCTGGCCTGTCTGTATACTATATATCGACTTTTTTTATTCGTGCTACGATTTCAGAATCCATTGTACCATTCGAAAGCTATGCCTTTTCTGATTCAGTAGAAAAATTCCTTTATTTCAATGTGTATGGTTGCGCGCCAAGCATTCACTAGACAATATCCAATGGACACAGACCCCACTCGCTGGCCTGTCTCTATCTATACTATATACCCAATTTCGTTTATTCATCCTACGATCTGACAATGGATAGCTGTACGTGGTGAGCTCAACAGTTCGAGACGCCAGCAATCTCTACATATTTCCACCAGACAATAACACGCAAACCATTGTTTATCAAGAGGTTTTCAAATGAAAACTGCAACCCATTCGTACATGCTGTTATAATAACTTTTTCTCATTTCCACCATATTACTATTATGTTCCAGGGGTTCTAAGTTGGGTTCTGCTGTCATATAAATGTCATACGTAACAGTTTTTCCCCATGCTTATTATCTTATTACACTCATTTGTAAATATTGATATTGTGTGCAATGTTATATTGTCGATTTTTACCCAATGTTCCTATTGTGTCCAATTATTAGTAGTATGAATTAGTAGCACGATTTTACCCAGCGCAGCGGGTACCCGCAGCTAGTATCTTATAAACCTTTTTACGACTTCCGAAGGCGGCGCATCTACAGTGGAAATTTATTCGTAGCCTATTATAGAATAGCCTATATAGTGCTCATAGCACTGTGAGGTAACGCATATGGATGGAATATTGCTGAAGTAATATGTGGTATAACACCAGGAGATAACATAGGTAAACGTTTGAGTATTCCGTTCAATGTAGCGTTTCAAACCTCATCACGTTCGTCTGATATATAGTGCCATAGCTTCTGCCACAGTGTCGGTGGTTTGGTTTGCTTACATTTATGAAATTGGTGCCATGGTTATTGATGCCATGAAAAGTAACTTTCCGTTTCTCCGCTATGCACGTTTAGATTCACACGAAGTGGGCGTTGCCCCTCCCCCACACACATGCACAGGAGATGCATTGAAGTATTCCAATCATGTTTCGTTGAAATCATTTAGCAATCAAGTAGGATTCGGCCACCTAGGAATTTGCCCCGACAGCTGCCTTGAGCATTCGTTTTCTTCCCAACTGACACTCGTGATTTCGTGTACCTATTAGCTTCACGATCCTTTTATTATGTTTTCGATGCAATCACCTTCAAAATAAGCTGGGCATTTTGATATTTTAGACAAAAGTCATTGCTGCGTTAGGGTAGATTTTTTCATCGCATAGTTCACGAACCTATCGTGAGAAACCTCTAGAGGGCTTAACATTTCCCCCTAAGTGTCCCTCATATTCAATGAATCACAAAAATAGCGATCTTTTAAAGGTCACACCTGCTTCTGCAAGTATATGAAAATGTCACGGTTGAAGAATAAGGTTCAATAGGTCATGTCTCCATTTTATTATTTGATAAATTTATACATAAAAAATGTATTTGTTACATAACAAATACGTAAATAAGTGCTAAAGACACATAATTTATTCCCACCCTAACATATAACACATAATTTATTTTCTCTATGATTGTGATAGCGCGTTTCTAAGCATGCCTACGGCAATGCCCATGCAAATTTATGTTACGGATGAAACGAATCATTGGATGAGGTGTAATTTCGGGTTACAGAACAAAGATTAGTTTCGAGGTTAGGAAATAGTAATAATACCCTTCGATCACGTGTTATATAAAGCTAAGTATTGTTAAAGTACTTCGTCAATTTTTGCACCGTCTCACGTACGTAGTTGCGCGCTTGTGCTAGCATGTTGGAATATGCATGACGAGGAATAACGCGAGAATATAAAACACTAGTAATACGGGAAGATGTTTTATATGGTTGCCATTCAGTCAAAAGATGGCAGCACCGTGCTGAAAACTCATTCGCGATTGTGCAGCGTGGCTTCACCGCAACGTGAGTTGTCTGCTTTACTAGTTCCAAGTAAATGCAACGCACGCGCGTACACGCATACGAAGACGCATGCGCGTACGGCACACACGCACGAGCCCGCATGCACGCATGCACACATGCACGGACGTGTAGGAATGGATGAACACATATCTATGCACGCGCACACACCTACTTACGTATTCACGCACATAACCACGCACGCAAGCATTGCCAGATGTGATGCTACTTATTTGAAAGAGCTCAATTCCATTCATCCGAGACAAACATTGAAAATGCCCCTATAACTGAAATCGTGTTTCGGTCCACTCACATACAATACCTCTAGACAATTGTTCACAAATGTAACAACATATTATGAGAATTGAGCTGTTGCTACTCTTGAGAAATCTTACAGAATAGCTGTGTTGTGGGCTTGGGACAGACGCGCGTAACACAGCGTTTTTGGCGGAAATAGAAAAAAGCAAAATAGGTGCAGGCGCTAAAAATTGAAATGTTTTCGTAAAAAAACTGCATCAAACTAATTTATCTGCATAAGATTATTAAATTAAATTTGAATAATTAACATTGTAATTAAACATCAAATTTACTTTACTAGTAAAAATACATTTCATCAAATAAATAATTACCCGCGTACCGAAGTTTTCCATGTTGTGAGGGATTTGCCCTGTGCATTCTCGCCGTGTTTGGGGTTGAACGGAGGAGGTTTAGCAACAGATAGGAAGCTTATTCTACGTGGATTATACAATAACATTGGATGAATTCTACATGTAATCAAGGAAAGCGTAACTATAATGTTATTATTCAAATGGTTCAACATCGAAAATTACAATAATATTCTGTTATTTCTCGTTTTGCCTACTTTGACAACGTTGTAGGTACTGCAATTGTTCCAATCATTATATAAAAATATCAGTTGAAACTGTGCTTAAAGCTTGTTATAAGCGTATTACCTTCTTTTTTTAATTAATTTAATTAATCTCCCAGCGTAAATTAGAGCGCTGTTCAGCTGAGCTCATTACGCAAATTTCGAGTAAAATACTGAGTATACATAATGCTGCTACTTAGCCTACGGAACAGCGATATTATCATGCCCAAGCACCATGACTATTGTACGCGAAATATCGCCATACTTCTGACCTTTTATGCTTCATAATTTTCTTTGTCATGGATCACAACTACATGTCACTAACAAGACATTTATGGCATACGTCCGCCCACCTACTCACCACGTGATACGTAGTAAAACGAGTGCAACTATAGTAGAGCATGTATATCATCGTTGATATGCGTGCTCTGATAGCTGTTCATAAATGTGACGTCGCTACCTCACCTAGCACGCATGCGCGCGGTCGTCTGCTCCGCTGCGGAGAATTGCGGGTCCGTTCTAAACGATATCGATCGCAAGCGGCGGCGAGTGGCGAGCGGTAATCGCGTCGCTTGCGTAATAAGACGTCGACGAACACGATGAACACAGCAACCACCGGTGAGATGTGCGGCTCACGGTTACTGTAAACCAGCCGTAGCGAACTACTATCAACGGCGGAGATGAACTCGGCCCGTGTGTCGCGCTACTCGCTCGCCGTGTAGAGAGAAGCGACGCGCGCGCTAAGCCTGTGAACGTTGGTGAGCGATCGCGGACGGCGGCAGGTCGGCTCTGTGGTTCTATATGAATTACGCGCACGCCTCATCGATGATTGGCAGCGACGGAACAGGTAAGCGAAGCAACCGTTCGGCTAGGAATAGTAAATAAAAAGTAAAAATAGTAACTAGTAAAAATAGGAACGTAAAGAGATATAGTGTCGAGGGAATAACAATAAGAGAGAGAGAGAGAGAGAGAGAGGGAAAGTCAATGAGAGCGCAAGAGAGACAGACAGACGAGAGAGAG
>NW_014577074.1:1137645-1159611 GCF_000485595.1 Priapulus caudatus
GTGTGTGTGTGTGTGTGTGTGTGTGTGTGTGTGTGTGTGTGTGTGTGTGTGTGTGTGTGTGTGTGTGTGTGTGTGTGTGTGTGTGTGTGTGTGTGTGTGTGTGTGTGTGTGTGTGTGTGTGTATGGGCGTGTGTATGGAAGCGCGTGCATGCATGGGTGCGTGTGTGTGTGCGTGCGTGCGTGCGTTTGTGTGTGTGTGTGGTGTTTCTTCACCGATCAATATCGCTTACAGGTAAATTCTACGTACTAGCAGTCCTATAAACCGATGGACTAACATTTTCCTGACCATTCGTTTAATTTTCTGTTCATCCATAGACATCTATAGAGGTCAGAAATGTCCACTGGCTATATTTTTACTAATGTATAATACAATACTCATACTATATATAAAACCTATTTTATACTGGCATGAAATATACATCCGGCGAAAAGCATTTAATAGAAGTATTTATCATCGCACGTTGGCGTAGGTAATATTGAAGTAGCGCTAACGTAGAGCAGTTATTGATTTTGAACAGGAGTAAATAATCCGTTCACATCCGCAATATAATCGATATTCTTCATCTCGCTCCAGTTTTGCGATAGATGTGGCGGAATGCACGATTCAATGTACATAGATTTTGCTAGATTAGCCTTTCCTATCTATATATGCACGAAGACAACATGGTATAACATCAATCAGTCGGCAAGGTAATCGTAGCAAACGATGAATCATGCAATGAATTTATAGAACGCGGAAGTAAATCAGATTACAAGGTAATGCGTGTTTAGCTTTGATGAAGCCCATGGTTAAACTATCAGCAATTTGTAGAGAACGCGGTAGACCAGGCAATGCGGCAGGGCAGGCAGACACCGGCGTTAAACGGCTGTAGACGCACTACAAACGGGAGCGAAATTGCCATCCGAATCGAGAACTGTTTCACGGAAATGGATGACTGCATTCGATTGGATCGCTCACGCCTGTGTGTTTGCGTGCGTGCGTGCGTGTGTGCGAGTGTGTGCATGCCTGCCTGCGTGCGTGCGTGCGTGCGTGCGTGCGTGCGTACCTGCGTGTGTGCGAGTGTGTGCATGCCTGCCTGCGTGCGTGCGAGTGTGTGCGTGCTTGCCTGTGTGAGTGCATGCGTGCATGTGTGCACGGCGGCAGACAGGCCTGAGCGGGTAATTCTTGTTATATTAACGCGGTAGATAAGCACATCGGGCGGCGGTAACTGCACCATCTATATACACATCGCGTGTACAAACACAGCAGCTCGGAGTCGGCAAGTGCCGCAATGACGAACGTGCCGTGGTGGCGGAACGAATCCCTTATTCAGGCCCGCGCTGGTTAGTAGCAAGTTGCGCGAAATTGCGCAAATATTATGTGCGGGAAGGAAAGTTTATACATTGGTGGTGACGGAATGTCACGCATTGCCTCTTCTCGCGGTTAGAGGTAGCGTTTTGAAGTTCATTAGCGTTTATCAATGAGGTTTTTTTTTATCGACGTCTCGGCCTTTGTGCAGGGCTAGCATTGTGCCGAGAATAGATTGCTGTATTGATAGAGAATAGTTTCATGCTCGTGTTCAACACGCAAGCTGCGATACGTGGGTAAATAATACAATAGAAGGGCAGACGGGCGGATAGACAGACAGAAAGACACGCATACAGACAGACGGACTCACAGACACATTGACAGACACATTGCCAGACAGACAGAGATAGAAAGAGAGAACGAGAGAGGGAACGAAATGTACGCATTCAGCTCGGTCCCCCGCCACGCAGACCTCATGCTGCCTCGTCTATATGCATGGAAACTAACAATGTCAGAGACCAACTCAGAGATATCTAGGAGACGACAATAGCACAAACCTATGTCATATCGACTATAACGAGGATGTGCATTAGTAATGTATTTCCTGATAGCAGAAGACCCGCTGTTCCGGCGAGGGCAGCAGCTACGCAGCTGCCCGCCGCGATAGATGCTGCCGCTATTAGGCGCGCGTAACTGTTAGATCTAGTAGCAATCGCTTCTATCAGCTCGAATCCCGCAACATCTAATCCTCTAGTTAGCGCTAGTCGTGGGGCGTAATGCTTTCTACTGCCGCCCGCTTTGTTCGAAAATCTAGGCCAACTTTCGATGCTTCGGTAAAATTGCGACTTTCCTGTTTGAATTTGGCTATTTTTTCATTACAAAAGTTTATATATGTACATTCCAAATGCAAGAAATCTGTTTTAAGGTGTGTTTATCGTTGAACATTGAAATATTTCGTTTTGGTTTACCGATTCCATTTATTTTGCGATTATTAGTTGCACTATTTCAGATTTTATTTCTCCTCTAGTCTGCATATTTAGCTTTGAACAAAATATTTACATACATTCATGTCTTCCTAGAACGACAATGGAATTTACTATGAAAGGAAGCTGTAGGTTTGATGCTTCGATGACTCGTTAATCGTGCGTATTTAATCCGACTTGTTCCTGACTTTTTTATACATTTAAATTTCATTGCCAAATGGCGTTTTGATAAAACGCATTTTATCCATTACGTGGATTTATTATGCGGTGTATCATATAGTATTTGTTATCGTGTGTGTTATGTGTGTTATGTGTTTGTGTGTGTGTGTGTGTGTGTGTGTGTGTGTGTGTGTGTGTGTGTGCGTGCGTGCGTGCGTGCGTGCGTGCGTGCGTGCGTGCGTGTGTGTGCGCGTGCGTGTGTGCGTGCGTGCGTGCGTGCGTGCGTGCGTGCGTGCGTGTGTGTGTGTTATCATGCGGCTTTGTTTATCATCCGTGATGAGCAGTAGTGAATAGTCATGTGGAAAATTCAAGGTATTCAGGCATTTTCATTTCATCATCGTTTGTCTGGACAGGTTGGAATAGTCGAATCCGATAATTAATGTCGTCAGTCCCACCCATGTCACGAGGATGTCTGTGAGCACAGGGCACTGGGCCTGCGTGATAGGCTTGATCTGGGCTCGGGGATCAGCCGTGTTGTGCGTCCTCTGTAGAGGTCTCAAAGCCGCATTCTCCAAGGTTATGTATACACCTTTGGCCGAGACTAGTTAATTACTGTAGGTTTGTGTCAGATATGGATTTATATATGCTTGTTATAGCTCGGTAGACGCGTGTGGGTTGATTTTGCTGCGAGTTATTCGAATATTGATTCCTTTGTGGATAGCCAATCGATCGTCGACCGGATTTCAACTCCTTTCCACCATCCTCTTTGCAAAGAAAAGACGTTTAATAATTTACGAGATACTTTCTCGAAATAGTCTTCCGCAAGTTTAATTAAATGTAATGCTTGAAATATACTATGCAATGGAATGAGTCGAGAGAGTAATTTGTAGACATTGTTCCAGATTTCAGATTTTCGCTCGGCTAACAAAATTAGACTAGATTCTACGAGAACCGATTGATTGATGAGAGTCTAAACATGGGCTTCAATCCGTCTCTCACAGCATCCGACTAATTCCGTAATAGAGTAAAGCGCTATTAATTGTCGCTCATCACGCAATCTCTTAGCTAGATCTTGACACAATCTGACAAGATATCTACTTAACTCTACTTCCGTGTTAACTAAACTCGATAATATCTAGTGTTATAATTAGTATTGTTTTAGAAGAGCAACAAAGACAGCAGCACCCCTATTGAATCATGGCCCATTTTGAATCTATAATTTCTAATAATGTATGAATCAGCACTGTTTATAGAATTTTTATCAGTGCGCAAAACTTGTCGTCCACTGCTATAGTGTTTGGTTCTGTCAATCAAATAACTCGCTTTATAGGCAATGGCTATATAAGGCTACGTGCAAGACCAATGACCAAGATGATTTCGAACTACACACGTTATTGAACCCTTCGTATAGACACCGTAACGATACAGGTGTGAATGGTGCGTGACGTTGATTTCTCTGAAGGTCTGACAGTGACTTGTTTAAATCTCCGAGTATATTTATAATACGCACATCATTTGTAATTATCAAACGCACATATATCGACGCGATATATATATATATATATATATATATATATATATATATATATATTGACCCTATATATTATATAGTCAGGAGTGACGTAAAACAATTGGTTTTATTCACTCCTGATATAATATAAAATCACGTCATGTTATCTCACGCAAAAATAATAAAAACATGTCAAAAATCTTCACAGTATTGATCTCTGTTTTAATACAAGTAACATCGAAACAAATGAGAACGTCGCACAAGTATTAGCTTGGTAGAGCGGGATTATCGATCTATACAAAGATCAGACTGATATCCTAAGCCATACGATCATATCACCATCGTTACACATATGTTCAGCAAGTTTAATCGCACACGCTTCCTCTCGCATCGGCGACGACGTCTGATTTACTGTTCATCGATCTGGCATCGGCGTGTCGTCGTCTCTGTGATTTCTATTACTTTCCTTTCCTTATTTTAACGAGGTACGTGAGGATATCCGCTCAGTAGACGTCCCAACATGCACACTGCTGCGGAAATATGTAGACGTACGACTAGTATAGCGCCGAGAAAATGTCGGAACCTGGCGGCTGTTAATCATGGCGTGGTCGACGCAGACGAAATCACAGACCGCGCCTAAAGTTAATCTTTTGGTTTGCCTGCGGGAAAAAAATTCCCACGGCTACGCGCGAAAATGAAACTTGCAGTCCACAACGTGATCGCAAGGTAATCTTTTACGTTATTGCGTTGAGGTGTATATATTGCCAACTTGGTAACGTGGTGGGCGTTATAATGAGTTGATCTAATACATGAATCAAGTGTTCGCGCATGCGTGTAGAGGGCTGGTTATCGTCTTGAGGTGGCCATTTTAGTTCATGTCAATGAATGACTCAGAGATATCAAGCGGTCTATATATAAATATAATTATATCTATTATATATATATATATATATATATATATATATAGTTATTATGTTATATATAGATCAGTGGCCATCCTACGTCTACTATTCCAGCGAGGATTGGCATGTAGTTTGACTAATTTAAAGATGCATTCGAACGAAGTCTGTTGCACATTATTTTGTTTCGCTCGAATTGCTGTAATAACGTTAAAATGTGATTAATAAAACATTAAATGTGAGGAAATGACTACACCATAAATGACCGTCTGAAAATAACTGTGACCATGTCGCTCAGATCTAACCTCGGAGCTAGGACCGTTCTTTCTACACGCATGCGCAATTCGACCGTGTTTTGCTGCAAAACGGTGGCCGTATATAATAAGTGTTCGTTCACGATAACGACTTTATACCACTGCATTCAGCGTGAACCAGAAGCATGACCGCAAACCCACGTATGCTTTCTACGTAATGTTGTTATTTGAGTCGATCATGAAGCAGAACAACATAATTCAATGGTGCGTGTAAAAAATCACCGCCTACTAGATCGAATATAGACAGGTTATCGATATTTAAACATAGCGAAGGAGTGGGATTGAGGTTTGAAATCCAACTCACACAATTGTAAAAAATTTGACATGGACTTACTGGTGTTAACTGCTAATAACTAGAGAATATCGCCGGAGAACCATGATATAGGTAAATGATGCTCAAAACACTCGTTTTGCTAGTATTATTCTGCGGACAAAATACTTCGAACGGGCAAGCCTGAGTCTCGTATTTTGTTTTTACCAATCATGCATGTATAGGTAAAAGCAAACGTATATTTCACAAATAATAAATTTTTATTAGGTTACTTGTACAAACCTGGCAGAACAAATTTTGTGGAAAAGCTATGTTCGTACACCCTTCCTTCTACGCTCGTTCGTTCGTTTCGTTTCGTTCGTTCGTTCGTTCGTTTGCGGTGACGTACGTTCCGCGCATGTCAGGTATCCTACTGTTGGGCAAATTCGTCCATGAAATCAAACGACGCTACATTCAACGCGTGCTTAGGTGCGAAACGGCGTTAGGTTCTTTGTCGAAATCGCCGTTCTCTTTCATCGAACAGGAATCGCAATAGTGCAGCCAAATAGAGCCACTTATGAGTGTCGTCGCTGATAATAATTAACAATGCAATTAAATTATGTTAATAACAAATAACCTATTTTTACTGTGCACCTATTAGCGGTGACAGTAACAGCTGCTGCTCAGTACTGCTATACGAATACTTGCGAGTATTTACTCTAAAATAACCGCTGTAAAGGATATACATGAACAAAGGAAGTGAAACATACACTGTCGTGACAAAAAAGCTCATTTCGCCATGGCATTTCAGAGTGGCACAGTCACAATGCATTCACAATTAGGTAAAGGCCGGCGCACACGAGAGTTATTTTACTCAAGTAAGACTCGTGAGTAATTTTACTCACGCGTCATTTTTCAGCGTGCGCCGCAAACGTTGAGTAAAATTACTCAAGGAATGATCACGTGACTGTAGAAAAATGGCGGATAGCGACAGTTCGTCTGCGTCACAAGAAGATGAAGAGATTATGTTATTTCTTTTACTGTGGCGTAAACACAGTCGTCGAATTAGAGCAGCAAAAAGGGAGAGATGGTCCAGACGGTGGATTTTACGACGACAGCGCTTTGGGGTGTGCTCCAATCTCCTCCGGGAATTGGACACGGAAGACCCTGAGAGATTCCGGCAATTCCACCGTCTGGACCGGGAGGATTTTCAAGACATCTTGCGAATCATAACGCCATACATAACTCGGCAAGACACGCAAATGCGGGAAAGCATTAAGCCTACTCAAAGGCTTTCTCTAACATTGAGATTTTTAGCAACAGGTACCGTTTTTGTATAGTAGTATTAGTCATACAAAATAACTCTCGTGTGCGCCGGCCTTAACATAATATGTGACTCTGGACTACATGCGCTAATAAGTAAAAGGGTTCTACCCGTAGTCGTTCTATAGGCGAGAGATGACTTATCAGATCAACAAGGAGAGAATGTTAGAAGGATACCTGCACGAAACAGTTTAACGAACACGACGGAAAAATTTACATATGTTATATGTATTATAATATGTTTGTTCGCTACAGATAAGACACCAATAGCACCGGCAAGCAATACGAGTGCCGATATATTTGCGTGCAGGACTGTGATGAATATAACACGAGAGTGGATACCGTGAAAATAAGCACATGTTGCGATACAGCCTCGGAATTAAAGGCGAATGCACCGTGACGCAATAAGCACGAGCGGTAAAAAACGGTAGCAAGAAGTTCCAGCTCTCTGTCTACATCAGTGACTACGGCTACGTAATTTGTTGCCCATTAACTGGCAGCTGAACAGACAAATTTGCCATCTCTTGTAACTACGTTGCGTATACATTTAATTAAATTGATCAACTTCATCTAATATGTTATGCATGTACAGGTGATTATAACGAGAAACCTTTTTTTATTTAGGTACTATAGACTTTCTTACTTCCCTTTCCACCTCACTAACTAAACCCTATCTAGAGACGACCTATAGAACTATGTCTAGGAATAGGAATAAATATGAAATTAATATACACGCGTGTGCATGCATACACGCACGCACGCACACACACACACACACACACACACACACACGCACGCGCGCGCGCGTACATACGCAATGACGTGCACACATGGACGTACGCGCATGTGTGTTTGTGTGTTCGTAAGTGCGCTATGTGTTTGTGAATGTGTTACGCCAGGATTCCTCGACCGTTGAACCCGTATAAGTATACAGAACCAGCGGTCCTCAATAAAACAGGCGACACGGTACATGGGGCTGAGTCGCTGGTCACTATAAAATAATGAGTACACGTCTGATCATGTGCGATCACCTTACTACGTGAGCATCTTCGCACAGCGGTAGCGAGCGATCGAACAGCTCGATCAATTCGATTACCGCTGTATGTCTATTGCGTCTTTCCGAGAACTCACTAGGACGCCAATTAAAGTGCTATACGAGAAAAAAAATTGCGCGGCGCGATGTCCCCGTTGTATTAGATACACGCACAACACACACAACACACACGCACGCACGCACACACGCACACTCACACACACACACACAACACAAACACATACACACACACAACACACGCACGCATGCACGCACGCACGCACGCACGAACGCACGCACACACACACATATATTATATACATACATATTATTATGTAGATATATATATATGCGCGCTATGGAGCTATATGCTGCTGAGAGGTAGGGGGTTCGGCGTTGATCGTTTTCTCCATACGTTGCCTGCATGGTAAAACGGGGCTCGCGTGTTGCGCAGCGAAACTGCGTGTTTGGATATGAGTGAATCAATGTGAGCGCAGATGTACGGAGCGTGAATTAATGTGAGTGGGGATGTACGGAGCGTGAGGTAATGTGAGTGCAGATGTACGGAGCGTGAGGTAATGTGAGTGGGGATGTACGGAGCGTGAGGTAATGTGAGCGCAGATGGTAGCGGGAGCGTGATATAATGTGAGTGGGGATGTAGGGAGCGTGAGGTAAGTGTGAGTGGCACGATGTGGACTAAACGGCTGTCACTCGCGCGGCACGCTCCGCTGCGCCGGCCCCTCCCCCGTACGGAGCGTCGAAATGTAAAATCGTGAGTGCAGTAAAACTGTACGGAGCGTGAGGTAATCGTGAGCGCCACGACATGTACGGAGGGGTGGAGTAAATGATTGCTCGGGATGTACCGGCACCGCTGAAGGTAAATGTGCACGTGGGGTGTAGGGAAGGGTGAGGTCAATGTGAGCGCCAGGATTTGACGGGCCGTGAAGGTAATGTGATGGAATGAGTACGGAGGGCGTGAGTAAATGTGAGCGCAGGAATGTACGGGAGCGTGGAGGTAATGGTGGATGACAGATGTACGGAGCGTGAGGTAATGTGACGCGCAGATGTACGTAGAGGCAGTGCGGTAGATGTGAGGTCGGGACTGTACGTGGAGACGTGCGAGGTAATGGATGGGAGCAATGGGATAGTACCGGGAGGCAGTTGAGGTAATTCGTCGAGCGCAGATGTACCGGAGAGCGGTGATGGTAATGTGAGCGCGCAGATGCTCGAGCAGGTGAGGTAATGGTGAGCGCCAGGCACATGTACGACGGTGAGGTCATGTGAGCGCCAGATGTCAGCGGAGCACAGATGAGGTAATGTGAGCGCAGATGTACGGAGCGTGAGGTAATGTGAGCGCAGATGTACGGAGCGTGAGGTAATGTGAGCGCAGATGTACGGAGCGTGAGGTAATGTGAGCGCAGATGTACGGAGCGGGATTCCTAGTAACCACGCAGAATATGACCATAATTTCGGGTGAGCGTTGTCCCTAATAATTAATTGATTGGTAAATGATTGATTTAAAAGCTCGGTACATTTACTAAAATGGCATTAATAAAAAATATATACTCGTAGCTGCATTATATATAGACACGTAAGTAGTTATAGACTATAGATAATATGATATAATCCGGTCATGCTTACCATGCGATGGCAGTATCTATACGTCCCTTATAACTTTAGCTCGTACATATATGAACGTCACAGGAGACCTAGTCGACGATTATTCACACTACATCAATGATTACGTACACACGCCTTCACGTCTGATTCTTCAGTGACTGTATTTCATTTTGTGTGATGATCCAAGCGAATGCTTGCGCAAATAGCAAAAGTAATTATCTTCATGGCGGCTACTGGTGGCGTTTATCAATAACATTGAAGCAAAACGGGCGTTCCCACTACCGGCATATATAGCGAGCGTCTCTCTGTTCCTGCCACAAGTACTCCCGGAGCGCGCGTGTGCAAGACTCCGTGTGTATATGAACATATAGTTATCATATGTTCCTAATGTACGTCATAGGAAGGCAGTCATATGTGCATGTCGGGCGCATATGTTACGGGGTTATATGGCACAAAAATAAACATATTACACACTAAACTTGATATTTTTGTGTATTTTCGTGACTTGAATTGCTGTGGTTCTTAGCGTGTGCATATATATATATATATGGGCAGGGGACGGAGTGCTGAGGGGGGGTCCCGGGGGGTCCGGCCCCTTAAATTTCATTTTATAGTGGCGCCTAAAAAAGATTAAAATAATTCTTTCATGGGCTAAAAAATTTGGGAATTCATCCTTGCATTTCTAGACATACAAAATTACTGCTCAGCCATGCTCCAAAATGCGCCTAATGTTAAAAAAAAATTCTTGGGGGGGTCAAAAGCTCCAAACCCCCCTTAAGTGGCGACGTGCATTCGGCACGTCGCATAAGCTGGAAAAAGTCCCTTTCTTATTTCTTCGCGACACCCGGGGAAACAGGGTCGCCCTTGTCAACCACAATCCTGGATCAGCCCTGTACTGGCTGTTTGGTGTTTTCCTTTATAGTCTTAATCAATTAATAATAAATTGTTTATTATTATCATTATTATCTATTATTATTATTGATCATCATCAATGGATACATCCAAAACCACCACACCAATGCACCCGGTCATGCATCATTATCAGCGTAGTCATCGCTACTAATATCAGGAGTAAGGATATATATAGAGGAGTTATGCCAACTTTCTTCGCGACAAAACATGTCAAATTTCAACATTTGTCTTGCCTAATTTTTAACGCGATGATATATTCGCTGCAACGTGGCGATTAAAATTACATCTAAATGAGCGTGGACATCCGTCTGCTAACGTAAAACTTTAACTTTGTTTGAAATACCCGTTCTTGCCTTTACGCGAGATATAGCTTTGCAACGTACAGTCACAAATGGTTCATAATGACGACTTTTAACTGAAAAGTGGGCCCGCTCAGAGTTGCCCCCAGATAGCTTCCCGATAAGTGGGCCTGCCTGTGAGGAATGAGTCTTTGTCTGTTTGAAAGAATGCACCTGTCTGCGGGCAGCGAGTAGCATTACTCTAGGACTCTCTATCTTATAACTTTCTATCATTATAACTATTACACAGCGCTCAATATGATATTATCCTATAGTATAGTGATGATAGATATAATAACACGTATAATACAATACTATACACACACATATATACCAGCCTATATATATACAGAGCCACATATACTCATAATTTACTCTTATATTATATAAATGTCCATATATTATGCTTACTTCCTCGCCGCCAACAAGTGCATTCTGTCTCAAAGACCAAGACCATTCTCACGGCTAGCCACTGTTCGGAAGGCTATCTGGCAATTGAGCCGCGCTTAGTTAAGACACTATGAACGCGATGATGTGACGTTTCAAAGCATAATCTCCGGACAGGCCAAGAGGTATTAAACAAAGTAAAGTTTTAGTTAGAGACGGATGTCCAATCGCTCAGTTTAGATGTATTTTATCCCGAAGTTGCACGTAATATATCATCGGTAAAAGGATTAGGCAAGCAAATGTTGAAACTTCGAGATGTTTTGGAAAGGAGTCATCCTCCTCTAATATTATGGTACTCCATGCTAATATGAAGATGCACCTATGAGGTCGTGGATCAATGATTGTCAGCGTGCTACAATACGGAGGACGGTTCTCAAAAAACGCGATTTCAGTAATGTTATCTCACATTTATGTCACGAAAGTGACGTACTACAGATGAAAGTGATGAACTGTGAAAATCGTTGTTTTCGTATTACACATTTATTATCTGGTTTGTATTTAAAGAATTTTGCGGAGCAGGGGAGAGATAGTGGATTGGGCCGCTGAGGAAACGGCTCTGCCGGCTAATTTGATGTCTCGTTTATTTCTTGTTGATTTTTTATTATTTTTGGCTCAACTGTGTTGTTGCATATTTTAGAATTAGGGAATAGGGTATACGGGGTTGAGAGGTCGATTAAGGGATTATAGGGTTAGGGTTAGGGTTAACTGATTTCTATATCCACAACTTATTTCTATATTCACTATCTCTCCCCTGAGACCTACTATTTATTTAAAGATGTAAACTAATTCAGCCGAAAACCGCGTATTTTTAACCGCGAATAGTTTTAATAAGTTTAACTAAAATACGATGTCTGAGCGAATGTGATGAGGTGAAAAGGTACATTAGAAAGAATTGTGATCAGAATAATAACGCTAGAGTGTAAACATCTAGCGTGTTGATGAACCTTTTCCTTTAATGGAATTCAATTATGCATGTCGCGATCAGTTATAATGTACATACAACCTTGTTGCTGCAGTCCAGTACAGTAAAAGAGAAACATATTCCGCACGAATCGTGTTCAGATCCAACAAACGTACTTAGCGACACTCGCGGACGTGTACGGATGGCGTCTGGGTCGCCTCGTCGCCTATATGTTTCAGTACACGCAGCATAGTTTTACCAATACTGCAATAATAATTGTATTCTAAATTGTCACAGGGCCGGTGAGGACGTAGTCGCGTCTGTGCAATAGAAAAATACGAATGCGTGTGAATGATCTGGGGTCACAGTTATGAGATGGCGCCTCCCATGTGTATTTATGCTGACATGTATTATTCCGGCCACATGAAAGATGGCATGGCATTTTTCTTCGCAAGCGAATCTTTGTAATTGCTGCGTGATGTATGCGTTGAACAGGAAGCCATGCTAAGCGCTACGGCACATCCCGCTATGCCATTAGTTAATCTGACTGTAAATAATATTGTGACACTGATCTGTTTTTTATTTGCTCATTTAATACTGAGTAATGTGTGTGTGTGCGTGCGTGCGTGCGTGCGTGCGTGCGTGCGTGCGTGCGTACGTGCGTACGTACGTACGTACGTGTGTGCATGGGTGTGGGTCTGGGTGTCTGCGTATGTGTGTGTTTGTCTTTTGCCCTCGCATGTAGGTGTAACTGCGCAAATAAATCGCTACAATAACTTCACTTACCTGCGTGTGAGATGTGTGCCTGTATGTATGGCGAGCGTTTGCGCGAGCTGGCATTGCTCGTTGTAATATTTACCCGACCACCAGCATGTAAGGCTTCTGCATTTACATAGTTCGTTTATCGGATAGTGGGAGCGCGTACCACGAGGTAGAACAAGACAGATTATGAGGCTTAGCCTCGCCCACTATTTAGGTCGTTGCAAGCACATACATTTACACAATCCCTTATCCCTTCTTAAAAGAAGCGTCACTCGTGTGCAGGTCGTAACAATTAAACTGTAATATTATTTATAGACACTATTTATTAGTTAATTTAGTTAATTTAGTTTTCTGCATAACTATTAATGTGTTAGCTTATGGGGGGTTACCACACATCTGACCTATGGGTGTTGGATAACGGATTGCAGACCCGTAGTAGATTTCAAGGCGCGGGTAACAGCGCCCCCGTGTGGTGTTCCGATTCAGTGTTAGCACTGACTGCATCAACTCCTAATCGTCGCCGCTTTTTGTTCATTGTCCGTCGGTCTATGACGTAGTGTTGTAATTTCACAGTTGATAATTACGGCAAAAATGATGGTTTTTGTTGAAGCGTGCGTCGTATCACAAAATAGTCCAGAAAAGCGCATCTGAGGGATTCTATACGCCCGTATTTGTCGTGAGTATACGGCGCGGGTTTTCAATAGCGCCGATCATTACACCCTAGCTGGGCTATTACCCTGGCTGTTTGCCGTGTTAACATGGGCTTAATGAATGCATACTCCAGATAATTTGTATGTTAGTTGTTTGCTTGCTAAATTTAGCCACGGGAGCAATTATCATCGACTCATCCTGCTTATTAGGTCCCTATCTCGAGGCTGTGATTTTTGATGCGTGCATCATAACCAGGACTAATGAAGCAGTGTCCACTATTATAAGGAAGATTCAGCCCCTTTTCAGCAGTGACGTCACAGCTTTCTTGGTAGCGCCACGAGCGACGTGGTGATTGAAGCAGAAGCAAAGAGCGGCGGCACCGCACTGTCAATGTACGTGTGCGATGGTTAACGGTAAAAACGAGGAAAAACATGTGAGCAGGTCACCATCACAGTTGAATTCTCGCCGAATAACACGAGTCTGATTACAGATAAGCTGGCGAAAAAAATCTGAAATCTTCAAAAGGCGAGCCGAAATGCGAGCAGGTGTCAAACAGCGAGCGTGAGATGACGCAGCGAATTCTGAAAGCATCACGCGGTGACAGAAGCGACGGGCGAAAGGCCACAGGTCGCGCGGTGAAACCTATAAAGAAGCGCGCTATATATATTATAGAGGCTCGCTGACATTTCCACTCTCGCACTGATGCATTAGTCGCTCGCGCGCAGCTAAGACTAAAACCGTGTTGCTATACGTCGTTAAGCACTACGAGCAGTCTCGGCTGTCAAGTTCTGTCGCAGACGGCAGCCTTATGCTAACATGTTCCGAAACTCATGCGCTGCTAACAATTTTATTCCATAAAATTGGTCGAGTTAGACAAATTCACGTAACATACGCGCTCGTGTAGAAACATTTGCCATACACACAACCTGTGTATGCAAAAAGGTACATAGAACATGGTATATTTACTTATTCATATACATATTCATGTTACCGAATATGTTGGCACATCGTGCTCGTAAATGTGCATGCACACCACCTTTACTACAATAGTGTATACGTGCACTCATACCGGATTACGTTAATGATGAACGTCTTCTATTTCTCATGGACCGATACTGAAACGAGATTCTTATAATTGTGCATGAACAGTAATGAAAATCCACGTGTGATAGCGGCGTTATTAAATTATAAGAAGCCGATTTTTTATTCATTTATAGTTTAACACTGATGTGTACAGCCTCGCTCTCAGTCTTCTCTAGGATACACCCACACGCGCGCAAACACAAACACACACACACACACACACACACACACACACACACACACACACACACACACACACACACACACACACACACACACACACACACACACACACACACACACACACATACACACGTATGCACGCACGTACGAACACATGCACGCACACACATACACACACTCTCGCTCTCTGATGGTCATTCTCTCGTATCAAAACAAATATTCAGGAAAGTGGCAATTGCTCCTTGGTTTCTTGTTGTTCTTGTTCTACTTCTTTTTGTTTTCCACGATCTGTCAATAATTATAATAGTCCGAGATTTCTAGTAATATCAAGCATGCTACTATGCCTACCAGAAATACTAACGCAATAGTCTCTCATCAAATGAGCTGTCTTTACGACTAGTCGCCTGGCTTAGCAGACGTCGAAATAACGTCACAATGTTGTCAGCTTGGAGATTAACTTGCTACAATTAACCAAGTTTCGAGTTTTCTATGTTAGCTGCAATGCTAAGATTTCCCGATAACGCTCTTCTCAATATCTCAATATATACTAGTAGCCATATTTTGTCATAATCGCGACATTTTTCCTAGCTTCATGGACATTCGAGCCTGAGTCCTCACTGCTGCTTATACCCACGTACCTACGATTAGGCCTATTGCCGTAAGCGGTAGTTTTGGATGAACGGACATCGACGAAATCGCTAACAATCTGTTAAATTTCCTTCTAAACTCCCGCATCACGTGGTGTCATCAGCATCAGCAGACATCACTTACAAGGCCTGCGGGAAGAAGAAGAAGAAAAGGAAAAAGAAGAAGAAGATCTGCCACAAATCCGGTGACGTCGCCGGCGTTTTTACATTGATAGCGTGGGATTCTTACAGCAGGAAGTCATGGATAGCGGGAGCGTGGGATTCTTACAGCAGGAGGTCATGGATAGCGGGAGCGTGGGATTCTTACAGTAGGAAGTCATGGATAGCGGGAGCGTGGGATTCTTACAGCAGGAGGTCATGGATAGCGGGAGCGTGGGATTCTTACTGAGGGAATCTGGAGTGTGTAAGTGCGTAAGTCTCTGTCATCATCGGTGCGTGCGTTCGGCGGTTCGACCAACCGACAACAAACCTGAACCCGCCACGGTTCATTACACGAACTGAAATGTAACCAACTAAAGGATGGAGGGGGATGCAGCCTTGGCGGGCATAATCGATAGAATGCCGCCGGAGTGCTGAGATGTGTAGCAGGATAATGAGCTTGTAGATCTGCTCGCAGATAGCTGCTACATAGTAGCCGTCGTTTGAAAGATTAGCCGCACGCGAGAGCCGCTGCCAACCTGCCACCAGCAGCTGAATGCGCGCTGCTGTGATTTCACGCGATTTCACTACCAAACGCCACGAATCCTGCTGCAGTTTCTATACGATTCCCGCCTGATTATCGTTTCACATTCGCATCGGCGCCGCTTCACACAAAGAGCGCCACTGCCGTTTGTCGCGCGAACACTCGCAGAGATTTAAAAGTGCGAAGGACAAGACGAACAACGAGATGTAGGCCTACGTACACGACACGTGGATACAAAATTACAACGTCACTGCTGCAACAATTTATCGGTGACTAAAGCGATACTAGTCAGGCGCAAAGGAAAACACGCGTATTTATATGCAAAGTTTGTGTATCATTTCTTTTTCATGCATATGTAGCATTTTACACTTCTTTAGTTCGTGGGCTATTCAGGCAATCTTCGCGGCGTTTTCTCAATAAGAATGTGCTAATATTGTTCGAAATAATTTCGATTACGACTTTTTGCTGGTTGGCCGCGCGCGAAGGCTTGAAAGAGGCAACTTACGAGTGAGGGCCGCGGTTTAGCGTATTAGGAGCGCGTATGCTTAAAACAGATACAGACACAAACACTGGCCGCGCGTGATTGGTCAGCCACACGTGCTGAAGCTGGTGCACACACACACACTCAGGCGTGCAGCCGAGATCACCGACTGTAATTAAAATGGCAAATTAATCTCGGCGGAATTTTGTCACGCACATAAATCATTGAATAAGGGCATTCGTACGTGATATATCATCGAGGCAGACAGACATTCCCGCGACGCTGGGCCTGAATTTTTTTCTCACTGCGTTTCTCCCTTCGAGAGAGCATAGAAATCCTTATGCTAGCCATGCCGACGTGTACCGTCTCAGCGCCGGTTGGGTGAGGATAGGAGAGGACGCGAGTATGCTGCTCTGAGGACGAGAAACGAGATAGCATGCGCCGCAGGCGGCCGTTTGTGGACGTGGCTGAGCTCGGCAACGCATCTTGCACGATTACACGCATCGTTTCACTTGCGAATCACGCATCGTTTGTTCCGATGTGGGCTATATCACGAGCTATCGCGGGCTTCCCTGAATGCACCGCAGTGTGCGCAGTTCGACCCGATTTCCATCTCACGGATGACTTGTCTTGTTTGCGGCGTCGTCGCCCGTACCCCGCCTTCTCTGGACTACGGAGATGAAAACTCCTCCGTCTTCCTTCGCATGAGGATACGACCGATTATTTGCTTTTCGAAAATCGCCGACAACAAGTCGAGAACGAGCCAGCGTCATCCTAGCCGCGTTCTTTTGAGAATCCAGGCCGATCTACCCGATAAGCCGAACTTGGTGATCGCATCACTGCAAGCTCGGCTTATCAGCGCGTAACACTAGAACGTCCGTATTCAACTCGGTGCACCATCGTAACGAATAGCACGCAGTAATTTGATCGCTTACGAGCTATCGGAAATCCTACAAAAGTGCGCAGACCGACGTGTTATATACGATGCTGTCCGCAATCGCTTATCGTGTGACGACGACGACGACGATGACGATGACGATGACGATGACGATGACGATGACGATGACGATGACGATGACGATGACGATGACGATGACGATGACGACGACGATGACGATGACGATGAAATCAGCGCAGTGCGTTGCTATTGTTATCGACGCTCGTGATTATCTATTATCTCGCCTGTTATTCACGGTTATAATTGTGTCCGCGCAGTAAAGGAGCAGGCAACAGTCGCACCAGACAGAAACAACTGAGACAACGACTAAAGCAGAACATGTAAAGATAGAGAAGGTGAAGGCGGGCGGTTAGTTAAATCCTCACTAGGTAAACACGATGCGAACATCAACCGTGAAGGACAGTAGTGCATAGTAGACAGTAAGGCGAGCGAGCATATATACGAATAGCGCACTTTTACATAGAACCATGAGAATTGTAGAATTAGTGCACACGCGTGTGCAAGTTGAGTTCCTGAAGACTTTCTGGGCAGTGTCCAGAGCCGTATATAGAGATCTCTATATACGGCTCTGATAATGTCAATTACGCAGCGCCACCTGGTGATGCAGAGCGCCTGCTGGCGACTGAACAGACATTGCACTATGTAACTAGTTGTTTTAGCCAACATTTGTCTAATGTACAAAAATAGGTAGACTGATTCGCATATATCTATATTGATAGGTTAAAAGCAACTTATTGGATATATATATATATTTAAATTGTAAAAAATGGCTTGAGGCAGTGAAATAGGTGAAAATATCGGGATAAATTACCTTCCATTGTCTCACACATTGTTTGGTTTAGATGGGAATTTTCATGTAAAGATGCCCATTGCCACGGATTATTTAAAACGGATTGAATAAATTGCAGTTACAATATGATGGAAATGGTAATAGGCCTCATTACCAAAAGTAACACAATAATGTATTCGTCTGTTTTTAAACTCATATCTGCATATTAGTCCCTCATCCACTGCAGTGGCGTAGCTAGGATTTTTTTTAGCGGGGGGGCACTGGGGGGGCCTTACATTTTCGTGGGGGGGGCACAATATATAACTTTTCTTTGTATTATACTGTTCTAACGGCATTGTTTTTAATTCAATTTCTTTTTTATCAAGCATGAATTTTCAGTGGGGGGGCACCTGGGGGGGCACAGACAATTTGTGGGGGGGGCACGTGCCCCCGCAGGCCTCCCCGTAGCTACGCCCCTGATCCACTGTCCATCATATATCATCATTGGTAGTGATTGTTGTGTATCAATTCATTGCGCACGCCGAGAACATTTGTGACCCGCTCCAGCAAAACCAGGATTAAGTAGGAAATTCTACCAATTGAGTTATGTGCATATCTGAATAGATCATTTAATTACCTTTAAAATTATATCTAATATTTGGCTATATCTAAAGAATTGACCGATCTACAGCAATTTGAAGATCGGAAACCGACTTATTCCGGAATATGCAGCTTTTGAGATAAAGCGTTCCGGGTAAGGGGCCCAGTCGGGGATGAGCAGTCAGGGGCCCTTCAAACTTTTTTTTTTTTTAATTAAAAATGACCATAATAATCTAGAGATATCTGTCCCTATATATCCGGATTAAATATGCACTTAGGAACTTATTTTTGTAAAAATCTCATTTTTGTCCAGGTAGGCAATTTTCAGCATCGACATGTGTGCGTGCTCATTACTCAAAACAATGACTTGCGACTTAGTCCGTATTATGCTGGAGCAGGTCACATTTTATTAGCAATAAAACTTCATCAATAGAACTCATTCGATCCACGTTCCATTAGTCATTGTTGGGTATTGATGAACTCAGTCAACACAGAAGTAGAGCATGGCCACCGTCACTGATGCGCACAGATATAGTATTTAATTAGCTACCAGTTCGGTTCGCATACATTAGATCAGGAGTGATTAATAATAGATCCTGATTAGATAGGATTACTCCCGGAAGAGAGAATAACACGACGCGTGTAACACGCCGTACATGCGCGCATATTCCTGTAGGAGCAGGAATTAATGAAGCTATTCTCGGACTGGGGTCGGTGATTACACGCGGCGTCTTGCTTGGCGCACCGGCAGCCCGCCTGATTACGTGTTTGTACTGCTATTTATAAACCGCGTTGCATGTTATCGGCAGAGCGTGCTCGCTGTCACCCCGCGGCTCTTGTGATTAAATCACGACCGGATCCCCTCACCCACTACTCTCAACTCGATATTAGCAGGAGATATTAGTCAGTCAGCAACCCGGTCATCGGCAGCAGTATCGGCAAACCATCTCCAGCGAACCCGAGAAGGGGGTTTTGATGATTATCCATATATTCTGTCCACGCCCGCATCCCGGAGAGGTCACTACAGTGTCGCTGTTTTCAGCGGCATAAACAGCGCGGGGTAGAATTACATTAGCGCAAAACTACATTGTCTCTCGAGAGGCGGACGAATGCCAAAAAAGTATGCGGCCAGATACCATGTCGATGGAGATGCATGGGTACTCGATCTCATATGAATGTGCATATCTTTATACTACCTGTGTGCCAAATTCCATGCATTTGTAAAAAAATTCACAATTCATCTGATTTATGGCTCTTAGCTCCTGTACTAGCGTGATTCTACGCGTGAACGTGTGCTTGCGGTGACAACTTGCGGCGAGAGAAGAGAGCGGCGGGGGAATCTGGCGACGTTAACGTTGCTGCTGCGTGGGTGTGGGCGGTCTCCGTCACATGTCGTGCATCACAGGCTGCCTGCCTCTGTGCCGACGCACTGCACGTTTGTGCAGCAACCCCACCAAGCAGCCGCGTCCTGACCACTGGTACGTAGGTGTTTCGCGGAAAAACACACACAAAAAACAATAGGTTATACTGTTGCAAAACACCTACACCACATGGGCGCCCATAGGCAGTATAGGGCTGAATAAGCATGACAGGCATAAAAATCAATTAAACATATTTAGCGAGTTTCGGCGCATTCACATCATGCACTTTATTCATGCTAACAAATCAATATCCAAACTATACTCGATTTCTAGGCCAACTACATATGATGTTAATTTCCAGCCAGTTGTGGATCCCGTTTCCGGGACCGTGAACCGGTGACCGTGGCTACGTCCCTTGACAGACTGACACAATTTCTTGACAAAACCAATCTTACTTTCTAGACATATATCTATCGACATGCTTCTCCTGTATGATACAGATGAGTGCACTCTAGTGTCGAATATTACCACACACGCCCGCACGCACACGCAAGCACGCACGCACACGCACACGCACGCGCACGCGCACGCACACACGCACACACACACACACACACACACACACGCACACACACACACACACACACACAAAGACCATTTACCGAAACGGTGAATAATTGGTGAAAGGCTACTGTTGCGTGCACTCTATATATAAACTGGATTACGCATACCCTGCCAAAGACAGTTTACAACAATGTAGACAGAGTGCACTCACGGAGAGTGCATACCTCCGCCAGCGACATACGCCATACGCCATACGACTCACGAACACACGAATAAGCCACGATATACGCCAGCGTACTGACATGTACACGCTGTCTTGCTGCTTGCTCGCTCGTAGCAGCCGCTCGGTGCTGCTGCTCGCTCACATGTACACGCTCGCTGGCTCGCTGCGCTGACTGCCTGGCTGGCTCGCTGGCTGACGCGCTAATATCGATCGCGCGAACACACGAACACACGCACACGAGAGCGAAAACATAACCTCTTCCAACTCCGTTGGGCGGAGGTAATTATGCATGCCACGCTGGTAAGCCCAGCTACACCTAGTATTGTGTATACGCCTCGTTACGCAGCCCTCGGTTGTGTAAATGTAGTTCACACTGTGTAAATACACAGTAACCAGTAAAACGTGAATTCTATTCTAACTAGAGTATCGGGGGGGGGGGGGGTTCAACCAGCCTCCCGCCGACGACGCTGCGAGGCCCGCGCGGAGAACGGCAGGCGAACACGCGGCTTCGCCACAGCTTCACGAGGGCACGATATACATCTACAATTATTCACCTATTCAAGATAGAAGTTCTACGGTTACTCAGCAGCTGAAGCCATACTCAGATATTCCCGCGTAGCGCCGTATCTCTCGCAGCGAGCTAGATCTACGGTTGTAGGGCTAATCAGTGCCTATACATTTCGCGAGCTATGATGGTCTATAAAGCCTTTCCAACTATTCTTATTAGGGTTCCATTCTACTTCACCCGATCTGACAATGCAGGTGCTTGATTTCTTTTCAAGACTTGCTTCATTACAGCTAGAGCGAATGTGATATTATCAAGAGCATATAAAGAAGGATATATATATAGGACTAGCGGGATACCCGGCATTGCCCGGGGAAATCAGTGGCGTTACTCAGTTGGTGACCGCTTGGTTGAAAGGAAAATACCCCAAAAAATGGAACTATCTATCTATCGATGCATCCATCCATCCATCCCATTCCATGCCATCCGATCCCATACCATCGCACCACATCCCATCCCA
>NW_014577074.1:1159621-1163758 GCF_000485595.1 Priapulus caudatus
CGACACACACACACACACACACACACACACACACACACACACACACACACACACACACACACACACACAAATACCATTTACCGAAACGGTGAATAATTGGTGAAAGGCTACTGTTGCGTGCCCTCTATATATAAACTGGATTACGCATACGCTACCAAAGACAGTATACAACAATAACTAGACAGAGTGCACTTACGGAGAGTGCATACCTCCGCCAGCGACATACGCCATACGCCATACCACTCCCGAACACACGAATAAGCCACCATATACGCCAGCGTACTGACATGTACACGCTGGCTTGCTAGCTTGCTGCTTGCTCGCTCGTAGCAGCCGCTCGTTGCTGCTGCTCGCTCACATGTACACGCTCGCTGGCTCGCTGCGCTGACTGCCTGGCTGGCTCGCTGGCTGACGCGCTAATATCGATCGCGCGAACACACGAACACACGCGCACGAGAGCGAAAACATAACCTCTTCCAACTCCGTTGGGCGGAGGTAATTATTCATGGCACGCTGGTAAGCCCACCTATACCTAGTATTGTGTATACGCCTCGTTACGCAGCCCTCGGTTGTGTAAATGTAGTTAGGGCTACAAGTAAATACACAGTAACCAGTAAAACGTGAATTCTATTCTAACTAGAGTATCGGGGGGGGGGGGGGGGTCCAACCAGCCTCCCGCCGACGACGTTGCGAGGCCCTCGCGGAGAACGGCAGGCAAACAGCGCGGATGTGGCGGCAGCGGCGGCCTCGCCACAGCTTCGCGAGGGCACGATATACATCTACAATTATTCACCTATTCAAGATAGAAGTTCTACGGTTACTCGGCAGCTGAAGCCATACTCAGATATTCCCGCGTAGCGCCGTATCTCTCGCAGCGAGCTAGATCTACGGCTGCAGGGCTAATCAGTGCCTATACATTTCGCGAGATATGATGGTCTATGAAGCCTTTCCAACTATTCTTATTAGGGTTCCATTCTACTTCACCCGATCTGGACAATGCAGGTGCTTGATTTCTTTTCAAGACTTGCTTCATTACAGCTAGAGCGAATGTGATATTATCAAGAGCATATAAAGAAGGATATATATATAGGACTAGCGGGATACCCGGCATTGCCCGGGGAAATCAGTGGCGTTACTCAGTTGGTGACCGCTTGGTTGAAAGGAAAATACCCCAAAAAATGGAACTATCTATCTATCGATGCATCCATTCATCCATCCCATTCCATGCCATATCCCATCCCATCCCATCCCATATCCCATCCCATCCCATCGCATGCCATCTCATCGCATCCCATGCCATGCCATGCCATCCCATCCAATCGCACCGCATCCCATCCCATCCCATCCCATCCTATCACATGCCATCCCATGCCATGCCATGCCATCCCATCTCATCGCATGCCATCCCATCCCATCCCAACAGTAAAAAATAATAAGAAATCAAAAGATAAAAGTCATTAAAATAGAAAAGTCAAAAATTATAAATAATAAAATGAAATTATATAGAAAATATAATAATATTTGATATGTAACCTACATAGGCTTCCGTGAAGTGTTCCCGTCAGTTTGCGCTATCATTATCATCTACTATAGTTTATTATGGATTTTTACTAAACGTTTAAATGTAGTAAAAAATTTAAATTAAATTTTGAAATTAACGGTGAATACGGCAGAAGTACATACTAAACAGTCCAAAAGTAGAGAAACAATGCATTTCTCGAGGTGGGATTCGAACCAAGAATCAATGGTTTAGGAGTCCGGTGCTTAATCCATTAGGCTACTGGGGCGTTATGTTTATACACCATGGATTCACATGTACGTGATGTATAATGTTAATCTGTACGCCATCTATTGATGAATTTTATTTTTTATAAATTTTTAACTTTTTAACTTTTTTTGCAAGTTTGTTTCAGCCAGAACCACCTCCCAGACGTGCTGATTATGAAAATATCTTTAGTTTTCCTCTAGGCTATGCTATTAGAGTTCTCTAGTTATGCGCGAACACACAAATTCGGCTGAACAACTTTATATATATAGATATATATCAATAGCATATATACCTTCTTTATTATATATAAAA
Source organism: Priapulus caudatus (assembly GCF_000485595.1). Taxonomy (NCBI): domain Eukaryota; kingdom Metazoa; phylum Priapulida; class Priapulimorpha; order Priapulimorphida; family Priapulidae; genus Priapulus; species Priapulus caudatus. The sequence continues at coordinate 1,161,702 of NW_014577074.1, forward strand.
GTACAGCTCTCTTACTTCATCTCTCCCTCTCTCATCATATCCTTCCCTCCTTCTATTTCTTACTATCCATCTCTCGCTCCCTCCTTCCGCTTCCTCTCTTTCTATCTACCGTATTTCACGGCGTATAAGACGCTCCGGTGCATTATTGACGCACCGCAAATTTGGAAGATATTAATCCGGACAAAAAACGTTTGATTGCATAATTAGCTTTCCCCAAAATAGATGTTCTCCCAAGTACATATTCAGCTTAACTAAGACCACGCCCTTGTTTATTATATCGGCGCTACGCCGACCTTCAGTTTACAAGACACAAAGCGGTTTTTGGAAACATTTTCTTAGTAATTATTGCATCTGTAATTCCTCCTCTTCCTTCCCTCTCGTTTTTCGCAATCTCTGCTAATCTTGGTCTTGTCGCTATGTGAAATCGTCAATCGCTCCCCCGCGCCCATTCCTTCACGGTCTCGCTTTCTTTTGCAATCTCTAGTTCATTGACTGATGCTACAGGGTTCATTCCGACGACGTAATACCAGTATGGCTCCGCACGTGCTACTGAAGTGGCAATTATGGCTAAACTTGAGCTATCGTTGCAATTTTCATTTTCATTAAAAGCATTCATAGTGGAACATCGAATCGATCATGCACACGCCGAGGAAACTCCGCTTAATTTTTTTTCTCCAAGAATATACTTGGCTGTAGAAAGTACGACAACGGGCACTGACTAATAGTGTTGTGGTGCAGAAGTGTTGTACACGTGCATCGCGTGCAGTATCATTACCGCTCCTCTTATCTCAGCGACATGCGATATACGATGACGCAGCCTTTCCTCCTCGCTCTGTCCTCGCCTCTCTCTGTCTCTTGCTGTTTCTATTTTCCTTTTCGTCATAATTCTGCTCTAACCCGTCTCTGCGTTTCCACCTCTTTCTCTCTCTCATAACATCTCATTATAACATACATTGTGTACTATAGCCAAGTAATCAGTAGCAAAGTGTGTATCGGCTGCAAAAAGCGGTTCCATTGTAGCGTATTCTAGGGAATTTGAACAACCACCTTGATCACATAGATTCGTACCGAGAACTATCCATCTACTAATCAACTAACCAATTAATCAATTATTGCATCTATCCATCCATCCGTCCGTCCGTCCGTCCGTGCGTGCGTACACACGTACACCCACACATACACACACACACACACACACACACACACACACACACACACTGCGTTACAACTCACTAGCGCGATGCTAGAGAAACATACAATTGACTCGCGCATTGAGACAGCGCACGGTGTTTCTCAATCCACTAGCGCGGATATCACCTGGAGCCCGCTGCCTACCGACGGCGTAAACGGAGAAAGCACGCGCGATTGAGGTCCACAAGGGATTGCTAACTTGTCATCTCGCACGTCATTAGTAAAATGTGATTACACCCTTTCCCTCGCCGCAGTGTAGGGCAAAAGCATTCTACGATACGCGAAGCAAGAAGCTCAGCGGTCGGACTCGGACGCGTAGACCCCGCGGAGTGGGGTAGCAAATGCTTTTAACGAAGGCTTGCCACCGCGCGTCACGGCAGAGGGATGAGGAAGTATCGGGAAAGATGGAAGGGGTGTATAGTATATATATATAGTATAATGATATATATTATATCCCATCCATCTTGCCCGACCATATGTCGTCGGTATTTATATATGTATATTTATATATAAATACTTATATATATCATAGAGCGGAGAGAGAGACCGGGGAGAGTCAGACGAGGATGAAGCCAAGCAGAGACGAGGGGAAGAGAGTGCGGAGAGACGAAGAGAGGATAGGGAGAAGCGAGGAAGAGGATGATGAGAAAAGAGGGAGAAGAGAGAGAGAGAGGAGGAAGAGGAAGAGAAGTCGAGAACAGACAGACGGGAGACAGATTAGGAAAGGGAGAACGGGTGAGAGAGAGCGAGAGGAGGAGAGAGAGAGAGAGATGAGGAGAGAGATTAGAGAGAGAGAGGAGACGAGAGAGGAGAGAGGACGAGAGAGAGAGACCGGAGAGGAGAGAGAGCGCGTGGCACGCATAGGG
>NW_014577074.1:1167669-1187048 GCF_000485595.1 Priapulus caudatus
TATACATACAACATACATACATACATCAAAATACTCCACATACATACATACATACATACATAACATACCAGACATACATACATACATACATACATACATACATACATACATTACATACATACATACATACATACATACATACATACATACATACATACATACATACATTACATACATACATACATAACATACATACATAACATACATACATACCATACATACATACATACATACATACATACATACAAACATTACATACATACATACATACATACACATACATACATACATACATACATACATACATTACATACATACATACATACATACATACATACATACATACATACATACATACATACATACATACATACATTAACATACATACATACATACATACATACATTACATACATACATACATACATACATACATACATACATACAATACATACATACATACATACAATGTATATTCATTTTCATCCATCTATCCATCCATGCATCCACACTGCTCATAACGCTGAGAGCATGTAATTTTGCGCCATTCTCGGACGTAAACACCGTGTCGTACCGATATATGGTTACGACTATAACCAGGCTTAATATGCGATAACTTTACCTCCGCTTGCTGTTTTCAGAGCCGATGTCGCGTAGTGCGGGCGTCAACGCTGCAGGTCGCCGACGCGTTCGACGTCATGCAGAGGGCGCCACGTACATATCGCGTTTTCACGTTTGTCGAGGACGACACGTTAAACGGCTGCGGCACGCTAGTCGACGCCTGGCGACAAGTGTGCAACGCGTGCAGAAGCAAATGGGCTTTCAGGAATGCGTACTGCTCAAGTGTGTCGACGAAGAGAGGTGAGTGTCCTCCGAGTAGCGCGCACAGTATTCCCCCCCTCCTCCTCCAGCGCACCTATTTCTCCACCTGCTGAGCCGCGACGAGAGCTTTGCGCATATGCCTCCCAGCAAATATTGTTTCAAAGTAAGAAATGAGACAAAGATGGACGACGCAGCGTCGCGCTTCGTGTAATTACGTAGGCGACGGTTCCAATATACGGCGGTAAATAAATGCGGGTGCTCGTCGGTGCGTCAGGCTTCGCGCCTATTCCGTAGAGGAATATAGCCGCGCGCGGAAACTCGCTAATTTCAGACCTGATTTCATTTACGTCCGCGTCGGCAGCCGTCTGGTTTGGAATCTCGGCGCGCAGCTCTGCACGACTGAACGACGGGCCGCCAACCTCATTATTAGCCAACGAGGCAGCAGAATTTATTATCAGTGTTGATTACAGCCTTTGCCGGCGTTCAAGAAGACGACGTCCGCAGTGTTGGGCGCTAGTTCCGCTAATATACACTCATGCGCACACGCACGCCACGCCACACATGCGCACACACGTACGCGCACGCACGCAATCACGCACGCACGCCACACGCCACACACACACACACACACACACACACACCACACACACACACACACACACACACACACATATATATATATATATCAGATAATTCTGGTAACTAACAATACACAGTGTGTTGTATGTTTAGACATTTGACAATACACTGTGTATTGTTAGCGAGCTTTCAACAATACACTGTGTAATGTTGAACACCTAATAATATCATCTGTGTATTGTAGCAGGTACCTATGAGCCTTTCAACAATACACTGTGTATTGTTAAACACCTCTAACAATACACTGTTTGTTTTGTTTTTTGTTTTTTAATTAGTACTTTTTGATTTGTAAACTTGAAATTGACAATTTATTTAAATGAATTGATTTTATTGAATTTATTGAAAATGAAAATGAATTTAAATACACCAGTTTGTTAGGTACCTACTACAATACACAGTGTATTGTTAGAAGGTGTTCAACAATACACACTGTATTGTTGAAAGTGTATTATTAGTTACCAGGATTATCTGTATAAGATATATATATATATATATATATATATATATATATATATATATAAAGAGAGAGAGAGAGAGAGAGAGAGAGAGAGAGAGAGAGAGAGAGCGCGCACAAGAGTAAGACGTTGCTGAGTTAGAGAAGCGCTGCGTTATGAAGCAGAGAGTGAGAGCGTTGTTCGATGACGACATGTTATATACCCGGCGGGCGCACACGGTGAGATTCGTGCTGAGCACGCGGAGCGTAAGTTAGCAGCACAGCTAGCAGCACAGTTAGCAGCACAGTTAGCAGCACAGCTAGCAGCACAGTTAGCAGCACAGTTAGCAGCACAGTTAGCATCTCCAGAACGAAGCCAACAAACTGCGCGCGCGCGCGCGGTTTAGCAGACGGTTGCCTGCGCGCAAGCCGCCTGTGTAAAATCAATGCGTGCAGCATGCAGGTTTACTCTGTCGCCGCATCCTCAGACGGTCTTGTCTCGGTGCGCGGACCGTCCTCCGTATTTACGCTGTTAATTTGACCGTAAGCTATATGTATAACGCTCGACTGGCACGCCGCGTCAACGCAGATTATATCTTCACTCGCAGCCAGTGTGAACACGACGAGGGGAAACAGGCCTGCTCGTAGCGACAGGCGGCTTCAGTTAACTCGACCGCACGTCTGACGTACAGTCGACGATGAAGCAACTGAAGCTCGCGCGCGCGCTTATACAGCTGCGCAATCTGGGGCAGTGCAATATTCATGCGTTGAAAATCGAACAAGCGCCCGTCGACTTTAATTATAATTTGCGATTCGTATTTCGTGCCATAAATCTGCCACGGCTCCGACGTTCATTCGAGATAAATGCTCAGCGCGCGCGAAGTGTGTCAGTGCCGAACAGGGGCGAGCCCTGCGACGCTGACATTGCGCGTAATTAAGTATATAGGCGGGTGGTCTACGACGTATCGGTGCGTCAGCTACGACGCTCGTGTGCTACAGTTTACTGCAATTTCAGGCGGAATACGAGTCGACCTGACAGCCATGCACTAATACAACGTATAGCATGTCGTGTCTCTTTCGTGTCGTCCGTCTAACAGCCGATAGTCAAGGCTATTATATGAAGTCAAGTAAATTTACGCCTTATTATAACTAGAATAAAAATCATTTTCTTAAATAATTAATGCCCTTGGAAAAGTTCGATAATAACGAGAAACAAGGCGGAAGTTGCTGTTCAATTTCAATTTTCGCATTTCAGACCGCCTATTTTTGCATATTAATCACTGTGCGCTTTTGTGCGCGCATTTTTACGGATTAGCAAAAACGCATTAGCCTACCATTACGTTGATCAAACTAACGCAATTTCCCTTTCTTGCTGATTACCCATTTACATACCGTGTTGCCTGATAAATTCAAGATTCATGCTTTCAACCAAGTACCGATTGCGAACAGCATGGCATTTGAAATGCGGTTATAAGAACGATAGGTCTTCGTTAAAACACGCGTTTCTCTCCGTGCTTGTCGCAGCATTACCCAAGATGCTCCCGCGCAAACTGTCAAAATTACCACTATGGGCATATCAAAGAAGTGGTCAAGCCAAAAGGTCGATACGATGGACAATTTTTTACGCGTGCAGGTTTGGAACGAAACACGTACGTTTGGATTTAAACATGTAGCGAAGGGTACGTAGAGGTTGGTTGGCAACACTGGTCAAGGCAATAACACAGAAACGTGTGTCAAAGAATGACCCCGGGCAAAAAATAATAAAAATATGAAGTATAACTTCAGAGATACAAGCAAAACAAATGGTTTATAACGCAGCTGGTGGCAGTGGGCGGGTGTCGGTGAACGAGGCCAAGAAAATAACTAGAAGCGTTCTCAAAATATAACAGAGATAGACATAATTAACCATACACGTCGCGACTGCCAGTTACAATATATATTTATGTTTTCGTTTCCAAGTCGAATAACTGCCAATTAGATCAGAAAAAAATAACAAGGGGGAAACGTAGAGTTAAAACGTTTCATCTTTCTGCTTTGTAGTTATGTTACCGTACATCTACTACACGACATTCGTCACGGATGAGGAGGTGGCCGAGGAGAATCAGTACTTCTGGGTAGACACGGCCAACAGTCTCGTGTTTGGGGACAAAGTGCGGCGACAAACAGGTAGTGTATGTGAGGGTCCATTATGCGCCGCTAGATATATTATATAATAAGCTACAGTAAAGATGATGCTCTGGTTGACAGCGCATTAACGAACGAGACCTCGCTGACCTCACGAATTACTATTCCATGCAACTTGCAATGCGACTTGGAGAAAGTACGTGGAGAATCTGCTGACGAAGATTCACAGAGACAAAGCTGCCACGTCAGCCGACGGCAACCATTAGACCAGTCAGCTACACACTTTCTATACCCCTCCCCCCTAGACCTTTGCGCTCTCTAATGCCCACATCTCACTCTCGGTTCCGCAGGCTGTTTTCAGGAGCTGCACAGGTTCGTGGTATCGTCGGACGAGCCGCGAGCTTCGCGAAGCTCCCACGAGATGTCGCCCCACTATCGTCGCAGCAGCGGCAGCGTCTCCAGCAACGTCGGCTACATCGTGACCGCCTGCAAGGTGCTAGAGGACAATGACACGAAGGAGTTCGAGTCGATGTGGAAGGGATGGACGGGCGCCGGTCTCATTCAGGCGACGATGCCGGTCGAGTTCGGGCTGGCGCGAACGACGCTGTTCAAGCGCCGCTCGCAGGACAAGACGTTCATGTACACGTGCATCGTCGAGTGCGCCAGCATCTTGCGGCCCGACCTGAGCGTGCGGGTGCTGCAGTTCATCGAGAAGTTCAAGCTGGCTCTCAGCTGCTACGCGGGGCTGTACCGCGCCGACGGCGTGCGCAGGGCCGGAGACTGCGAGAGCAACTGTTGCTCGCTACCTATGGACGCCGACGTGCAACTGCCAAGCATCTGCTAGCCTCGCTCGTGTCGTGCGGTGTTTGGGACAGGTGTCGAGAAGAAACTGGGTGATAAAAAAGCGTCTAGTCTAGCAGCCGATAACTGTGTGTTCAAAGCGTATGGGAGTTTACTCTCATCCGGTGTTAAATATCGTTGTATAGATGATGGTTACACCGCAGCCTTCACTGCTTTGCGCTCACACATTGACGGCTTTCGTGACAAAAGGTCCTGTAAGGGTAGCCATAGCCAATAGAACTGATGTTAGTCGTTTCGTAAAGCCACATTGTGTAACTAGGCAAAGCTGGCTTCACTATACAACAACGCAGGACACACACACACACACACACACACACACACACACACACACACACACACACACACACACACACACACACACACACGCGCGCACAACACCCGTCATACGAACATTGGTACTCAACATTGAACGTAAACAGTAACAATACGGACATTAACATTAACATTAACATTAAATGCAATTGGCAATGCAAATATACGACCACCTAATCGTTGAACCAACGATGTCGACAATTACGGACACTCACATTCTAGCGCTACCTATATAGCTGTTCGCTCCGCAACAGGTTGCAACCATAGAAATAACATACTAGTTAGACTCGATATATATATTTCTATGGTTGCAACCGACCCTATTGCGCAATGGAGGGCTACATTCCACATACGTAGCGCTGCTCACACTCCTGCTGAATCCTAGATTGCAAAAAAGGCGAAACCCTGTGATGTTTTTCGAGCGGTGTTCGTCCGACCAGCGCTGTATCGTATAGTTTATTATGTATCGGTCCGCGCACGCCAATGACTCCTGATCATGCGACCAATTTATAAAAGTCATCTTCACACCGATTATCCTTCTCTGTGGCTACAGTGTCTATGTAATGATACATCAATATATCGGCCAGCGTAATCTTTGTTTTAACGTCATGTAGTTATACATGAGCTGTCCACGTGATCTGTCAGCTTCCATGTTGTACCGGGCTAGAATAAGCACGTTAGAACATGGCCTACAATTACCGGGCGTCGATATTCTATAATAGTAGTAGTTGGTCAGTCAGTAAGCCTAGCTGGACAACGTACTGTATATATATATATATATATACATATATATATATATATTACCTAGCAGTACATTACGCTACATTACTCACTATAAAAGCGGCGCTAGTCACTACTTACGTAGAAAAGCTGCGTCGGGATCCCACACTGCATCACTAGGCGACTACCTGTAAACCTGCGACATGGCGCAGCATCGAGCTAAATGTCGGTGGCGCTGAGCGTATAATGTAGGCAGCTCGTATTAGCGTTGCTGACACAACTATAGCTCGACAGAGACACGCAACACCCCGAACTATTTAATTGTAAAATCAAACGTTCAGTTACAACCCGGTGAATTAGTTACTTACTCATTGTTACGTTGCTGTGTGGAACCCACCTAGCGATTTTTGTCACTAGCGACGAAATCGTCAGTGAATAGTCCAGTTTGCTGTACCTATAGTTGCCATCAAATATCTAGAGACAAAATATCGCCAGTGACAAGATCGCCAAGATCTGATTCGCTAGATATTTGTAGATCAAATTGCTAACGATGAAGTGAAAATCGCCATCGGTCACTTTGTTTACGGTCGTCAACGACAAAGATAAAATATTGCTAGCGATTTAAATCGCTACGATTGCGTGAAAATCGGTAGGTGTGTGCCGGCCTTTAGTTTCCTGAACGGTCGCTGAGACGCAGGCGGTTAGAAGCCGACCATGTTGGGCCAGGGAACATAGCTGGTCGATACACTGACTAATTTTGACTAGATTTTGATGAAATTTTGACTAAGTTTGACTAAATTTGATGTAGGATCAAATTTTGCAGTCTGTAGGAGGTATAGTACGTATAATACATCAGTGCCGATACCTCGCAGTAGTTTAGCAAAATGTCCATTTATAGAAATGTATTGAGAAGCTCGAGTGCGGTATGCTAGCCCGGGCTAGCCCGGTAATATTTCAGTAATGTACGGTAATATCCCGGCAGCGAATTTTTTCCCCCTACACGTTATATCCATTGCAGAGTTTTGGGCTCCTCTGATTGGCTGCGGTAGATCGCATCCCGGCAATGTCTCGGTTATAGCTCGAGCTATTCTAATCTCAATTAAGTGGTTGTAGCCATTGCGTCTGTGCAATGTAGTTTTTTTGCGCTATCACCGCGAATGTTTGCATGTAATAAGAGTGCATGGGGTGTTCAGAAAATCATCAGGAAGCACTATGCACGAAACCTACTCACGGTAAAAATTCGCTGAAAGTAGTTACTGAACATAAATACTGAATGCACGCGCCAATATCGTAATAATAACCAACACGTAGTCGGAAATATTGCCGACTCATTTCTACTGCGCCCCAATGAAAGCTGTGTTAATTTACTTGCAGAAGCGCGGTGCAGCCTATGTAACAAATGAACAAATGTATAGCGCTATACACAATTTAAAATCCCGCGTGAACATACAAGATCGCTTCGGTGGTGATACAGTATGTCCAGTGTCTTTCAGTTTAGACGCCAACACACGGAAATATATGCCATGCTAGATATTGACACCATGAATTATTAAACCTAGAGCTGTTGTGCTAATGCGGATCCATGGATTATGTCATGCGCGATCAGGTAATTGGTTCATTTCTCATATAACACGTTCTAAAAATTTCTCCGCATATACATATAAATCGATACGCTCACCGGTAATGGGCAAAAAACAGGTTGTCAGTAATTCCTGCAAAGTATGACAATGAAGGAGTGCTACACGTATACATAAAAATGACGGCGCATAATGCAGCGATGAGAACGAACTATATACCATTGCTTACCAGCGACTATTCTGCCTTGATGCGTCATAATTTAATATTGCGCACCTTATTAGTAGCGCTATACCGGCACGTTGTTGGTAGTAGAACATAGCGACGTCCTTGTAAAGGCAAGCATGGATAAACTACGCGCTATCTTAGAGAATACACATGTTGAGGAAAGCGGAACGCGGAAACATCAGACAAATGGAGACAAATTAGCACCGAAGAACCATTTGCCGGTTATCGATCAAACCGGGTAAATGAAACAAATACGATGATCGCGATGTTCACGTAGTTTGATTGTAACGTCGATAGATACTGGCATGAAGTTATCGTCGATCACGTGATGGGCGCGCAGACAGAAAAAGGTCAGATTTTTCGATGCAGTCGCACGTGGATCCCAGCGCAGCGCGCTATCTGTCCCCCACACACCACACCCACACAATAACTGATCCGCACCCCACCCCGCGTGCAGCAGCAGCAGTAACACCCCCGCACACCACCCCGCATGCAGCAGCAGTAAAGTCTGGCGCACACCACCCCCGTGCAGCAGCAGCAGTAACACCCCCGCACAGCAGCAGCAGTAACACCCCCGCACAGCAGCAGCAGTAAAGCCTGGCGCCCCCCCCCCGTGCAGCAGCAGCAGTAACACCCCCGCACAGCAGCAGCAGTAACACCCCCGCACAGCAGCAGCAGTAACACCCCCGCACAGCAGCAGCAGTAACACCCCCACACAGCAGCAGCAGTAACACCCCCGCACAGCAGCAGCAGTAAAGCCTGGCACACACCACCCCCCGTGCAGCAGCAATCAAGCCTACGCATAGCATCCCGCGTACGACAAATTTAACAAGTTGAAATAGAAAGCGCAGCAACCGCACGCCCAACGCATGAACCACTAAATCGCTATAAAGGGGCGGAAATAACGAGTAGAAACTCACCGGTCGATCGGCAGCATGGATTTTGTCGGTTTGTTTTTCCAGGCACGTGTCGAAATAAATCGCTATCGCTCACCCACCCTCCCTCTCGCTCTGTCGTCGCGGCCGGCGCGTCGACTATAGATTACTGTGGTACGTCTTACAATGCGTGGTTATCGTGACAGCATGACACAGGCGCCAGTATGACGTTACGCACACAAAGCACATCGTTATTAGTTCGGCCGTGAGATACTATATGTCGCAGGAAAATCTATAAGCTGTCAAGAACCGCCAAATTCGATGAAAACGATTGCAAAGCACTATGAATAACACTTGTAAATATGATTGCTTTTGTATGGTTGTTTCAAAGAGTTGTTATTGTAATTGTTAGAACGTTCTATTGCCGTCAAACTTGTTTACGTTATTCCACATGCCTGTAAATTTATAATATGCCATGAATAAAGTAATTATATTCAAGTTTGGAACAATTAATTAATATTTAAAATGTATGTACATGAATACGCGCGTTTGGCATTGTCAGCCGTCAGGTACCAATTCATACTCAACGTTTCTGTCAACGTAACTGAGAAAATAAAGTTAACTGACCTTGAAAATACAAAAGGAGTAATCAAAGTTAAGTATAAAGCAAAAACAACACTATACAACATGCAGTAGTTGCAAACTGGAGCGGTAAATATTTGACGCCATTAAAAAAATACTACTCAATATAGAAAAACTGAAAACATAGACAGTTAACCAGGAGCGTATAATGCACCCACAATTTTCTGTCACGTAACCGCCTGTCAGCAAAGTGCTGTTGTATTTATACAGCTTGTCTGGAAGCACTTACGGCGTTTTGAATCCTCCCACGAACAGACAAGCAGTATACACATCGGCGTATTACTGAACGAAATCATAATACTGTTTTTGGCAGTCTTCATTTACATGCCATGCCTACGCAGATTTAACGAAGCAGCCCGTAGGTAGACTAGCGAGTGCAGTGAGTATTAAGAATCGTCAGACTGGTTCTTACAACGGCCAATAAAATAATAAAATTAAAAAGCGACTCAGGGATCAATCAGTACGAATTACTAATTAAATAAGTAAATTTTCTCTTGGAATCTTGAGGGAAAAGAAGAGTAGTTGAAAGCATGTAATTGCCCATGCACTACTACGTATATTGCATAAAACAGAAAATAACTGCATGCAAACCCGAACTACGTACCAGATGACTGGATAAATAACGAACCCCTTACACACGCTGGGCAACAGTTGGTTGTAGAGTTGTACTGAATAATTCACAACTCCTTAATTACTGACCATGCTTATTGCACACTACCAAACAACCTCAAAATATATATTTATTCTATGAATCATGGCTGATCCTATTTTCAACGAGAAACTAAATGAGTGCATGATCACTGACAGCACCTTACATTTTGCACATTCTACCAAAAAGCGAATGTCACATTATTCGATGCAAACGTTAATGCATAACGTTTTACCTTTACAAAAATGTTGAAAACAAGTGTTACCAAACCTGCCAGAGTATGTCCACTCCAAATTTCAACTCATGCTATAAGTGCTTAGAGAATCAACTCGAATACGTTAGTAAAATGTATGCTCCCTAGCTACAGCACAACTTTTATTTACTAACCACACGGTATTTCCAACACTTTCACATTACCCGATTGACGAAAAATACATATCGCAACTTGCCTTCATAAAACGGCTGTCTGAAAACATAAAATTTAGTTGCTCTATATATAGTCACTGATAGTACTTGAATAGAACGGCCCTACTTAACACGTTCTATTTTACAGAAGTACATTGGCCCAAAATTGGAGAGAAGCGTGGGAACTACAAGCTGCCCATATCGGCACCCACTGTAGAAACTGAAAAAATCTTCAAACTGCTGCTGCACTGGATCTAAATTTCGAATTACTACGTCGATTGAAGATTTTTCCCACAGCGTTTGCAGTGCCATCTGTACGACACCGTCATTCTGAATAGGTGAGAGTGAGCACGTTGAGTAGACTACAATGCCCCCTACTTTCACGGCACGAATGCCGTCACTGCAAGCAAAAAAATATTCCTATTAATTTTTAATACGGTAAAGCACTTGGGCTGAACTGGAGTAGTAATTAAGGTATTTCATCTAATACAGAAAATGGGCTTAAATGTCAAGTACTTATATCACATATATCCATGATTAAAGATGGTTGTACTGCGTACGTAGGTACTAGGGAAATTTCCTAGATAAAACTAACTCACCCAAGTGGAGGAATAACTTTCGTATTTATTTTTAGAGCAAGCACTTGAGATCCCAATTTCAATTTTCCTACGGATTGTTTCAGCTTGGAAATCACCCTGACACAATCTACATGACACACACTGAATGACTGACCACAATAAAATGTAATTACCAGAGTAACCTGGCCTGAAGCTCTGGCAGCTGATGGCGCTCTTTTGTTCTACTAGTTGAGAACCAGTTGTTATCTTCTACCAGCATGGACTGCCTGTCCGTGGTACACGGGACGTCCACCAATACCTTTGTTTTCAATTGAAAGGTTCAACAACATGATTAATATGCATATAACAAATACTGCTTTTTTACATTCAATCCACCTTAACTACAACATATCCCTTGTTCTGCCAGAGCAACACTCATACAACTCTACCATAGCGCTTCAATAGATGCCTCTTTTGAGTGACCAAGTGATAACAAAAAAACGTGAGTCCTAGTTACACGGAGGGCATGTTCAGTGTAAAATTAAGAATAGCAATATATTAATGCAACTGTGACTTTCGTAGATCAGGGATTCTTCTCTAACGCATCATAGTAAACATAGGAGTGGTCATGATACCTTGTTAAAGCTGCTGTATGGGGCAACTCGATCACCAGGAAGGTGACTTGTTGTGATAGCCATCCTCTCCTGGACAGTTGCAGGAACGTAGGATTTAAGTACACTTCGCAGGCGCCTCAATCTGCTGAACGACACATCATTGCAGAGTAGGCCACCTGGGGGTAGCACACGTAAAAATCGGTTTTTTATTTAAGATGCATCTTTAACTCGGTTAATGACACTACCGTTTTCCTGAAATTCTACCAAAACCTTTATCTAGAAACAAAGACAAGTTAAGTTTATACAGTAAAATGATTTATAAATTCACGAGCCTGGTACCTGCACAGGTTCCTAGTGAAATACTAATACATGTATCCTCATTTTAGAAATAACATGATAAAAGTTGTTGCATTTATAACATTTGCTACTTGTAAATAGGATGTTCTACTAACAATTTTACACACTAGAAAACATTTATTTACCATTCAAAGTTCATTTTGATCCATGTGAATCCTACTTACTTTCCTTTGCAATGAATAATAATGAATACATATCTCATGACTCTGTGGATACCATTAATTTGTCATCAATTGTTTGAACCTGGTGGTTATAAGTTAGTTTTTTAGTTTGAAATTGCTTATAATTATTGAAAACATTTAGATTACCTAAGTCCTCCTGTTGCAACATAGTCAAGGTCTTGCCACCAGGGGCAGCACAGAGGTCGAGCACAGTGTTTCCAAACTTCAAGTCTAAGGCCAGTGTGGGAAGGATTGATGAAGCATCCATCAAATAGTAATCTATATAAACATAGGTACTGTACAGAGCTCTAGTTTTACATTCAAATAAATAAATAAAATCAATGTAATTTGCTTTGCGTTATTCAATTATAAAACAAAAGATGAAATGGAAAACGAATGAAAATAAACATTGAATGCGTTTGTACTAACTACATTTCCTCTAATCACACTATGACAATTCCAAATCAGCACAACATGACTACAGATCTATTTTACTACGTTGTATTCCTTGACTAACAGTCATTAAAGGCAAGATCAAAAAAAATTTGGATATCCAAAGAAAACATCTCACCAATTAAATATATTATATTATTAATAATTATATATTAATATATTATTAACTAGAAAGGGCAGTTGTCGCCAACTACATGTATCCCCCGTGTTCTCCCTAAGATGTGTAAGTATACGAAGTTTGGTCGTGCTAGGTCAATTAGGGGCCGAGTTATTAAGGAGCAAAAGAGGAAATTATGCATTGTATGTCAGGTCAAAAGTAAGTAATAGAAGGCTTGCAGTGACCTGAGTTTTCGGTACGCGACCACGGCTTTCCCAAGATGTGTAGGTATAGCAAGTGCGGTCGCACTAGGTAAATTGAAGGCGGCCGAGTACTTAGAGTAGCCGAGGGGAAACTTGTCTGCGGCGGGCTGGGCAGAGCATGAAACCAAGCAGGCGAGAAGGCGAAATATGCATCAAGAGTCAAGGTCAAGTCAAGGTCAAGATAAAAGCGCAAGTAGAAGCTGGTTTTGGTGCGCACAACTTCTCCCAAAATGATGTATAGAATTACCAAGTTGTTAGCGTACGTCATTAGGGGCCGAGTATATTTTAGGAGCGGAAGGGAAATGATGATCGAAGGTCAAGAGGTAAGTGGTGAAATAAAAGGGTTGCAGTGACCGGTTTTGTAATGCTGCGGCACTTCCCCAAGATGTGTAGTTATCAAGTTTTGTAGCGCTGTTTAGGCTTCAGTTAAAGGAGCGAGTTTAGAGCGAGAAGGCATAATGAATCAGTCAGGTAAAGGTGAAATTAAAGCAGTCGCAGTGACCTGTTTGGATATGACTCGCCCCTTCTCCCAAGATGTGTAAGTATAGCCAAGTTTTGTAGCGCTAGTTCGATATTAGGGCCCGGTGACTAGGAGGAAGGAATATGATCACTGTCAAGGTTAAGGTGAATAAAGGCTCGCAGTGACCTGGTTTTGTGCCTGCCCCTATCACTTCTCTCCAAGATGTGTAGTTATACGAAGGTTTCGGTATGTGAGGTCAATTAGGCTGATTATTAGAAGCGAAAGGGAAATATGAGTGAGGTCAAGGTCCAAAGTCAGGTAAAATTAAGGTTGCATTGACGTGGTTTCGGTTGACGAGGAAATCACCTTCTCCCAAGAGTGTAAGTTCCACAGTTTGGTCGCACTAGGTTAATTAGTGGGTGATGTTATAGAGCAGAAGGGAAATGGGCTGCGGCGCGGGCTGGGAGACATGAACCATGTATCCCGCTTTCTGCGTTTGCGGGGATAATAATATCATATATATATAATATATGCAGCAGAGAGACGAAGGAGAGAAGAGAGAGAGAGAGATGAGAGAGAGAGAGAGAGAGAGAGAGAGAGAGACAATATGGCGTACGGTTTGTCAATTTAGTCAAACCATATGTCGGTTTACAACACACACCATATTTCCGCCAACCATACACATTGTAACGCCACCAACATGTTATTTATAAAAACCCTTACAGAAACACATGTACATATTTCCTACCAACAGGTGCGTGCGCCACCGAACCACACTAGTTTGCTAAACCATACTAGTACTTGGTCAGCAAACGATACAAGTAGTTTGCAGATACATGGTTTTCTGCACGCAGTGTGCAACCTTTGACCTACGTACGTGGAGCGATAACGTAGCCGCGGGCGCATATGGCGGCCGCCGATTCCGAACCCTCCAACGGCCACCGCTCCTATTGAGCACACCGGCGCATTGCAGCCGCACACATGCAGCCGTTAACCACCCCACCACCACCATGCGCTATTAAGCTATGGGCCGTAGGAAAGTGTACTAACTCTAATATCTCGTGAACGAATTGAGTTTCATTTCTAAGATTCGAGATACATATAAACACATGTCTTAGCTATGGTCTCCGTGAATTTTGAGTTTATTGAAGCACGAATAGTTTAATCAATTGCCAAAAATATATGCGCGGTATCGCTCAAAGTCTAATATACGCACGGCTATGGACGGTAGAAAAGTATACTAACTATCATATGGCGCGAACGAATCGAGTTACATTTCAAAAATTCTAGATAAATATAAACACATGTCTTAGCTATGGTCTCTGTAAATTTTAAGTTTATTGAAGCACGATTAGTTTAATTAATTAAAAAGTGTACTATATATATAACTATAACATATGGTGCAAACGAATTGAGTTACATTTCTAAAATTTACATTTTCGGGAAAAATCTCACGAACGTGCAGAAATTTTAGCTTATGAGCGATACTGCGCGTATATATTTGGTAATTAATTAAACTATTCGTGCTTCAATAAACTCAAAATTCAAGGGGATTATAGCTACGACATGTGTTGATATGTATCTAGAATTTTAGAAACTCAATTCGTTCGCGCCATATGATATTGCAGTTACCTCCGCCAAGGGGTTGGCAGGAGGTTATGTTTTCACCGGCGTGTGTTTGTTTGTTCGGCGTGTGTTTGTTGGTTTGTGGGTTTGTTTGTGTACAGCCTAACTGAAAAAGTTAAGGACGGATTGTCATAAAATTTTCAGGATAGGTCAGAAATGGGCTAACGTAGAATTGATTAGATTTTGGTGGTGATCAAGATCCAATTAATTATTAATTAATTAATAAAATTTTCAGGATGTCAGAAATGGAATAACTTAAAATTGATTACATTGTGGTGGTAATCCGGATCCAATTAATTAATTAATTAATTAATTAAATTTTCAGGATATGTCAGAAATGGGGTAACTTAGAATTGATTACATTTTGGTGGTGATCCGGATCCAATTAATTATTTAATAAATTAATGAATTAATAAAAATTTTCACAGTGAGCCAATTGAGCGGCCTTGGCGGAGGTCTGCGCTCTCCGAGTGCTCTAGTTATATATATAGTACACTTTTCTACCATCCATAGCCGTGCGTATATTAGCGTATATGAGAGATACTGCGGGTATATTTTTGGTAATTAATTAAACTATTCGTGCTTCAATAAACTCAAAATTCACAGACACCATAGCTAAGACATCTGTTTATATGTATCTAGAATTTTAGAAATGTAACTCAATTCGTTCGCGAGATATTAGAGTTAGTACACTTTCCTACGACCCATAGCTTAATAGCGCATGGTGGCGGTGGTGGTGGTGGGGTAGTGGTGGTGGTGGTGGGAGTGTTAACGACTGTTTACAATGCGCCAGCGTGCTCAATAGGAGCGGTGGCCGTTGGGGGGTTGGAATCGGCGGCCGCCATATGCGCCCGAGGCTACGTTATCGCTCCATGTACGTAGGTCAAAGGTTGCACACTGCGCGCGGAAAACCATGTTTCTGCAAACTACTTGTATCGTTCGCTGACTACTACTAGTATGGTTTAGCAAACTAGTGTGGGGGAATTGTGGTTCGGTAGCGCACGCACCTGTTGGTAGGAAATATTAGTGATGTCACGATTATCGATTATACTCGATCATCGGTTGAACAGTGGCTCGAACCAAGCGCTTGGTTATCAAAATCCATAATCGATTTCATCGACAAAAAATAAATAAAACTTGATAAGAAAACTGATGAGAATCAGAGATATCATCGCTACTATACAAGTTATCCTTTATTAACATACATGTATTATACACACAGTAGTAAACAGTGCTAAACAAACAGTAAACAGGGCTAAACAGGCACATACATGCACACACCTACATGCACACGACGTTACGCACACGCAGGCATTCAACACCCCGAGTAACCGATTGTAACCGATCATCGGTTACTTGGGTCCAACCGATGATCGATTACGAAATTACAACCGATTGACAACACTAGGAAATATGTACACCTGTTTCTGTAAAGGAAGATAAGGTTTTTATAAATAACGTGTTGGTGGCGTTACAATGTGTATGGTTGGCGGAAATATGGTGTGTGTTTGTAAACCGACATATGGTTTGATTAAATTGACAAACCGTACACCATAAGAGAGAGTGAGAGAGAGAGAACATAATATGTGTACTCAGTATACTTATGCTCATGCTACTACTATAAATAGGTTCACGATGAGCACAGAGTAAAACAAATAGCTTAGTGTTGCCACCTAGTGGAGATTAAACCATACGGGATACAAAACAAAAAAATGGCTAATAATACTCACCCAAGATCTTAGAAATATCTGTGCGTGGCGGAGGAAATAGAGATAGATCTCCCTTCTTATATACATAGGCCTTTAACCTTTCTGGAACTCTGAAAGGTTGATCTGGCACAATTTCTACCTTCAGGCATAAAATCCAAATAAATACATGAGTAGAGCAACTTCACGAAAAATACACTGCTTGCACATTCCACAGATCACCAGAAATGGTATCTATGATCACACGTGATGAATAGGCCCTTATAGGTTTTATTGGTTAATATAAGGTGTTAACAGTATTGGTTAGTGCTGAAACTCCTAGGTTGCTTACAATACCTCTGATATGCATGCATGCATTCTTCCCTACGCACCTCTCTAGGTTTTTCAAAAATGTAACCGTAGTCAGTCTGGAATTTTTCCTCTCTCTCTATACTAGGACCTCTCAGCTTTGTAGCAGGCACAAAGTCATATATGTCTGCATTTCCAGTAGGTGTTGTATCTGGACTGCTGCTTGGGTGCTGGTCGCAACTGTTCGCGTGCTCGGTGGCGCCCTCCACATTGCTCAGTGCACTGGCAGCATCATCTGCACCAGCAGTGCTCACACTTGCATTGCTTCCATCTTCATCCTTAGCAGCAGTATCACGACCACTGACAGCATCAGTGGTCTGTCTTGGGTGATAACTATCAGACTCAAATGATCCGGAATGTTTAAATTGGGAATTTTTATGCTGCCGCTGCGTGTCAGCTGATGAAGACCTGTTTGCCATTAGTTCCGCCTCAAATAAGTTGAACGCACGTAGATCTTCCAGTTTTCGCTTCGAGTCATCTGCCTATGACAAAAAATGTTCTTGAATGACTAAAAACAAATTACGATCGCATACTGATACATAGATCTCTCTGGTCAGTGTCAGTAGTAAATTCACTTTGACTGATTTTTCCAACGTTCATGCCAAGCACATACCACGCATTACGTATTCAATTGCAAAATTAGAGTAGAACAAATTCTGGTTTTAACTCACACCATAAGCTCAACATACCCTTGATGAAAAGTTGTTGATTACGGCACAGTACTTTAACTGGCACTGCAGTGCAATGCGAATTTTGGGCCACTCCTGACCAAAGTATGGACCATACATGTCATCAAACAAGTTTAATGCCCGTTTGACGTTGGACACCTTCTTGCCTTTACTTGGAGCCTGTAAATACCACAAACCATGTCAACCTTGACAGATTCAAGGTCGCGATGAAAACCTGGACATTTTAGAAAAGGCAGTGTATACAGCCACACGCCCGTGTCTTTACCATCAAGCCACATGCGTGTGTCTCTAGCGACTCTAGTGTGGAGCAGATACAATCACACCAATTGCAACAACGCGTCAAATGTACATTTAAATTTTCATTAGTGTCTCTTTTTACTCAGAATGTGGAAAATATTCACCAGTAAATGTCTTACGATCTTGTTCAGGTGCTGTAGATCTAAGACTTATGTATTTATCTGTTTCAAACGTCCAAATTATGAGTGCAGTGCAATGTCTCTGCCCGTATGCGACTCTTCCTGGATTCCGTAGCCGGTGTATATGCATGGTACGTGCATGCAGGTCCTGTACGTGTACGTGTATGTGTGTAAAATGTAGGTTACTCCGCCTCCATCCAGCTACTTGTGTATGCGCGCAATATGAATATTTATAATTCATCAATATGCATGAGAAGAGTTAACCGTAATATATAATATCCAGCGTGTGGCTGGATGGTAAAGACACATGTGTGGCTGGATAGTAAAGACACGTGTGTGGCTGTATACACTGCCTTTAGAAAAAAACTAAAAATTGAAATACACATATATCAATGAATCGATATGTATGTATGGGGTTACAGTGGATATTTATGAATTATTTCAATGATAATCTGGCCATCGTCGCATCGATACATGATTATGAGGGTGGTACCACGCATTCACTGATTATGTTGCCTTTACCTCTAAAAGAATTTATTGATATTATGCCCAGAAATGCAGTGGACATTTAACCGTATACAGCAGAGTATCCACTTCCGCTATTTTACCATACAGACTTCAGTACTTCTGATTGGCTAGCATATGTATGTATGTGTTACGTATAATGTTAGTATATTATGAATGTGTTCAAAAGGCTTCGTATTGGAAACGTGACTCAGGGAAAATAGCTTCTATGATCAAACGGGGCTAGAAATGTGTAGAAATAAATGGGATTTGAACCTAAAAGTTTTTTAGACAGAATGCGGCTGGGTCAAGTGCGTGCAGCACCAGTGCGCGGCAACGCCGCGCCCCTAATACGATCACGCCGCCCCTTTTAGTGCTCTTAGACAGATATCTTAGACAGGGGGCCTGAACGCAACTCGGCGAATACGGGGCCGTTTCAAAACGCGATTTCACGATTCACGCCTACAGACCATCTCCAAACGGCCCAGCAAGATGTTTGGGGGTAGCGTGCCTCAAGGTTAAGACGCAATGGCCGAAACAAAGATGCTGTCAATCACCGAGCAAGCGCTCGCTGGTTGGCCGCTAGCCGATGACGTCGTCTGTTGCCGAGCGACCCCTGACGTCAATCAGCCAGATGTTTTTACGAATGCGGCCGTGCAGCGTAGAGAGCGTGAGAGAGAGCGAGAGATAGCAGTTTTTGTGCAGCCGGCGGCATGGCAACACAGCCAGTAAACCCGACACAGCGTAGCAAGCAAGAGAGAGAGAGTGCGAGAGAGAGAGAGGGCAAGAGAGAGAGAGATAGAGAGAGAAAGAGAGAGAGAGAGGGGGGGAGAGTGATAGAGAG
>NW_014577074.1:1191731-1241588 GCF_000485595.1 Priapulus caudatus
CTAATGACAACCCAAATTACAAGCAGTTTATGTACGGTATGAACACCATCATATTAACCGCAGACACTGTAAACAGCAGTCATTGCAACACTGGAGTAGCATCAGAGCCCTTCTCATGTCGAGTGCTGAAACCCATCAATCCGAAGAAACAGAAGAGTGATGCTTAGCGGAACGCAGGTATTATTCTCCAGGTACGAATAATTGTTAAGGTCCGTCTCCACACACGCGGCACGGCACGGAATGCCACGGCTCAAATACAATGCGCGAAATCACAATGCATTTCTTTCAGCACAACAGCGCTGCGTTTTGCTGTGTCGTGTCATACCGCGTGTGTGGAGACATAGCTTTAGGGTTATGATTACACAACGATTGATCTACTGTTTACTGTTGCATGTTAAAGCATTTTGGGCATGTCCACGGCTCGTCACTCGCAGAAACTTCAGCCCAATTTTTATCATCGAGTAAGCCAGCACATTCTCTGTGTAGCCAAGCTCCACATATATCACAACCAACACATGGGGAGTCCCCCACATCCTTGCTGCACGTGGGGCAGATGTAAGCTGGTTCTTGTGCGATCTGTCTTTCAGACCTGGAGCGCTTTCCTTTTCCTTTCCCTTTTCCAGCAGCACTTGCCCTTTTCCTTGTAGTTGGTTGAGGTTCTATTGTTGGTGTCATTGTATGGTGTTGAAGGCCAGAGGGACCAGGCTGTGGCTCATCACAAGTCGCTGGCAGGACATCTGCAGTCGAGGTGATGGGTGAAGATGCTCCAAACGCATTCGGTTCTGACATGCTGTCTACTGCAAGTATTCTTGCGCAGAGGTCCTCCGCAAGTTGTGTTTTCAATCTCCGTGTTCGCCATGGTAGAGTGTAGGCACTGAAAAAGGTTTTTAGCTCTTCCTTTGAATACGTGCGAGCAGAGAAGAAGTTGGGGTTGGATCTTAAAATGCTCTGGAGTTGAAGATGCGTCAGTTGTTTCCTTTCTGATGTGTCTGCTGCAATTGTGGCCGAAGACAGTTTAGCAGTTAGGTCTTTTTCTTTCTGGTGTCTCATTTGAATTTGCCGCCTGTGGGACTCCGTTTTCTTTTGACCGTAGGACCTGATGAGATCTTTTCTGAAGTAGTTGCTTGCAACCAGGACAAATGAATGGACGATCTTCCGAAACAGAGTATCAAGGCTGGCACTTTCTGTAACATCCGTGGAAAGAAATAATGCCCTCCATGCCTCCTTCAACTCTGCTGTGTCGAGAAGTTGCGCTTCAACAACAGAAATGACATCCTGTTGCTCGACCTCAAACCGGCCTTTGGTTTCTAAATGCACACGGTGTTTCTCTAGTAGCAAGAAAAACCGAAAGGCGTTGTCACTGATGTTGTACAGTGACTGTCGTATATTCTGCTTCCGAGCAGTTTCTTCCAGTGTTTCTGGCATCTCACTTGTTTTGTGAAGATCTGCATAGGATGCAGTGAGACAGTCCAGATAGTTTAGTGTTTCAACTGTACTCTTACAGATCATTTTCTGATGTGACCCTTCAGCATACATGAGGCGTCGCCAACTGTTGCGATGTTTAGATGTTAGTTTGGCTACACATCGACCAGCCACATACCGTATCTTTCCCATTCCCTCTGCGCTTAGCTGCAGTTCATCCAGTGGAAGAATGTCAAGTTCAGCTTGCTGCTTTTTTACGGCATGAGAAGTTGCTGTTTCTAAGACTACGCGGCCAATGATTTCGGCGGCTGTGTAGCTGAACAGCATTCGGCCGGCATCTTGCTGTGCCAGGGTACATTCCATCAGCGATGCATAGCTTTGCCTGTATGCGTCAGAACCGAAGAAGGTGTGTCTGCTGGCGTGGAATGTGGTGAGATCTTTGCATTTGATTGGTGCTTCTGGCTGGAGTTGCGATAGATGCTGCGCGAAGCTATTACAAATACCAATCCAGGTTTGATTAATGTAATTTTGCATCCTCTCTTTCCCAGAATGAAGTAGAGCATCACCAATGGCAATCCACTGCAGATCAATAGGATACACCGGATCTCTTGGCCGCAGCTCGGCTAGCAAGTCATCGACTGACAGAGGACACTGGTCAGGAAGTATCTCTCGAATGCTTTCGGCGAGGCATCCACTCTCCATCACAGTGTCTTCTTCTGCTGCTTGCTGAACTATCACATCAGGAATGGTGGCCAGCATTTCGTCAATCTGAAGCATTTCGCTTTCAGAAAATGAGGAGCCACTGTCATCTGCTGTAGGTGCCAACACATCCGATGGTACTGCGTGCGGTGTTTTGCAGCAACTGAGGTCAGCTTGCGCATCGCTGTTCGTGAGCTGTTCGTAAAACTCGTTTACCTCCGAGGGATGTGGAGTCAGCAAGTGTGGACTGAAGCCGACCACTCGAAGTCCTGACCTGCTCGTGACTCTCCCGACAGCGACTCCGAGTTGGCCTGCTGCAAATATGTGCTGGCAGTGCACCTCCACAGATGGCAGTGTCATGCCCTGGCACTTGTGGATGGTCAAGGCAAATGCCAGACGTAATGGCAGCTGCTTCCTGGTTGCAGTGACCTTCTGCTGTGATGGGGAGTAAATCGTGAAAGTGTGAGGTGTGATGTTTACCACCTCTTCTGAGCCTTTCACGTGGAATTTCACCAGGGGCCCTGCAGATGTAATTGCATGTACTTCACCCATGATGCCATTGAACAATCGGTCCGAAAGGTTTGCAGTGAGAACCACTGGTGCACCGACTTTCAAGGCGACGTACTTCGGTATCTTGGACCTTGTCAGGCTTCGCAAGTCTCCGGAATCTTTCGCCGTGTACGTAGTGTGCTTTCCTTGGAGCTGGTTCAGCTTTTCTGCATTAAAGATATCTGTTTCGAAATTGCGCGAAAACAGAACAGTGGTACGTGTGGATTGTTGTTGTTGCAGAGGGCGAGATACTTCTGTCAACAATGAAGAAGAGGCTTCCGATAGATGCTGGCCTGAAGCGAGTTCATTGATGCAGGTGATCAACGTTGCATCTTGCTGGCGAAGAACTTGGTCCAGTAGCACCTTATGGGAGAAACTGCTAAAAACAGGAGACAAGAAACAATAGTGGCCGTTGTCTCCATATTCTGGGCTTACAACAGGTGGCAGTTGGTAAAAGTCGCCAGCCATGATGACTTGTATGCCGCCAAAGCGCAGATTTGAAGACCTGACTACTCGGCAAATTGATTCGAACGACTCAAGAGTTAGCTGGCTCAGCATAGAGATCTCGTCAATGATGACGGCATCTGCAGATTGTATGTTTAGTTTCGCAGATCTGTATGCTTCGTCGGTACTAATGAGATGAGCCAAGTACTCGGCACTGAAGCGCCCATCACCAATTCCTGACCACTTGTGGAGGGTGGTTCCTCCATAGTCATGTAGTGCGCTAGCGGATACACCTGTAAAAACGTATCAGCTCCGTTTATAGCAAAGGTTTTTTTTAAGCCGGAGTAAACTTTTCCTATGCAGTAAGAAATCCATTTACTAGTTTAATTATGCTAATCACATTTCATTTTGAAGTAATATTTGTTAGGTTATTTATAATATTATGTTATAAATTGTTTGTTATACCACAAAACATTTCCATTAAAGTGGCAGAAATAATCTGGTTGAACGTTTCAATGTCTAATACCGTTGACACACCGAAATTTCAATGCGCTTTGATGCGCATTGATATGTGCTTCAACGCGGTTGTGTTCACACCAGATACGGTTGTAATTAGGACTGTCATCGATGCACACCACATCGATAAATCGCGATGTATTTGCGTCCGATATCGATATCGAAATAAATCGTAAAATAGTGATCTGATTTTTTTTTTGCTAAA
The DNA here is from genome assembly GCF_000485595.1 of Priapulus caudatus. Taxonomy (NCBI): domain Eukaryota; kingdom Metazoa; phylum Priapulida; class Priapulimorpha; order Priapulimorphida; family Priapulidae; genus Priapulus; species Priapulus caudatus. The sequence goes on from NW_014577074.1 coordinate 1,195,567, forward strand.
TTGTAGCCAGCGAAGCATCGATAGCATTTTTTACTGAGCGCCGCCATTATCAGAAGTAGTGCAGGGCGCATGCATACAGAGACAATCAATAACTGTGGTGTTCTATTGTCTCTGGTGCGTATCCTGTCTCACTCATCTCTATAATAAAATCTGTCTACCGTAAAAGCATGTCTGCTGCTTCGCCGCAGTGATAATAAATGATAAAATGCATAGTTATCATAAGTAGAACACAATACATGAGTTTACTGTACTTTCACGGCTCATGTTTTATTACATAATTATCGAATCGGATCAAATCGGATCGAAATATCGAGAGAAAAAAAATCAATAATCGAATCGAAATAATTTGATACCAAAGACACCCCTAGTTGTAATGCGCATCAATGATTTGATTTTTTTGATTTATTTATTTCGATAATTACTACAGCATACATTACATCGATAACAGCATAAATAAACAAAATGCAGCTAGAAAATTATCGAGGATGAAAACACAAAAAAGCGTGGCTAACACACTTATTTCCATTGTGGTCCAACATAACATTGTACGTACTATACTATAAACTATAGCAAATATATACCCGCGATCCCCAAAATTTCTTAGTGATTTTTACAGTACAAAACATTGAAATACAGCATAAAGAAAAAATATATACAAAAAAAATAAAAATAAACTTCAGCATATTATGTACAAGTAAAGTGATTAAAGTAAGTGATTGAGCACTCACTCACATTTGTATAGATATAAACGTATTGAAAAGTGCAATAGTGTTGGGCAGTTAAAATGGTAATTTTGAGTGATACAGTACAAAGCAGTGCACAGTACGTGTACGTGACTGTAGGTGTCTGAGTGCTAATCATGGCAACGTTAGAAATGAAAAGTTATATTAGTAATTGGTAAGTCTTTTCGTTTACTTTTAGTATGTAAATTATTGCAAATATATATGCAATTTTGATATACTCTTGGTAGATACAATTTTTTTTATAGTATTAGTACGTGTAGTGTACTAATCATGGCAGCAATTTCAACGTTAGAAATGTACCTGCTAAGTCGTTTCGTTTACTTTTATTATGCAAACCACAGATACTTTTGGATTTTTATGCACTATACTATAATTTTGATATACTCGATCTTATTCAATTGACTTACATATAATTTTCTTTTTATTCCACAAGGCTTAAAAGAGAGCTGGTCATTGATAAACAAGGTTATCTAGCAGCACATGATGTTTTCACAAGCTTTATGAAGTCTTGTTCTAACCCAACCGTATCAAAGGTCCTTTTTGGAACACATCTAAAATTAATATTTCCTGGCATTACTTCTTCTGTAAAAAGAAAGGGTGAAAATACTGTAAGAATATATCGTGGCGTCTCATACCGGCACCAGCAACCAGAAGACGCGATTAGCCTGCATGACATTGCATTGCGAATGAAACCTTGTTGGCAAGTAGTCGCGAAAAATGACAGCAGTATCAAAATTACGTCTACTGTTGGTATTATCAACCAGCAGAGAGTTGTTAAAGAATTAGAAGTGTATAGAAATGGTCACTGGAATTTAAGTTTGGGAGTCGTCTGTGTGCTGACTAGTGGCCAAACGAGTCTGCTGTCACCTGAGGATGGCATGTTTCGTGTCCAGGATGTGGACAACCTACTCCGCATGGTTGATAATGCAGAAATGTGCAAAGGATTGCCATTGGGAGTGTCAACTACAGGCCGACAGCCAGGTGCTCATACCTTGCTTTGACTTAATTTACTTTATGGATTTTACTTTTCAATACAATTATTTTGAGAAGTAATTACACTGGAGTGCTCTGTGTTGTGTGCAGTATTCGAGGTGCAGTGAAATTCAAATTTTGCGTGCGCTGATTTAACGAGAATTCGAATATAAAGTGATATAGACATTTTTTTGCTCTTTCAAAAACTAGAAAATATTTTGGTGAGTTAAACCGGCCTTAGTCTCTATCGCTATCAATAGAACATAAACGTGCAAAAAACGGGTCAACTAGGGCAAAAATATGGGTGTTTTGGAATGTTAGGTCACCATTGGACTGGTTTATAGTACTCTGATTTTCTGCAACCCCGCTTTTTTCGCAATAACATTTCACGGACCTCAACGACTCCATTATAACGGGGCCATACTGTAAAGAGTCTTACAATAGCCCCTGGTTCTCGCTTGTATCTGTGGCGTTGCAGGAGGCCTGATAGACTCGCTGTGATTTGTCAGTCGCCTCGTCCGGAACCGGTCACGTAGCCACGGCCTATTATGCCCACGCATACACATACATTATTACATACATGTATATGTATATATATATATATATGTATATAAATATACATATAATAATATATATAACACGACTGTCATTAAGAGTATACCTGTTGCTGTTAGACTACATTAATGGTAGAACCTATTTGTAATTGAGCTAAGCATCGAACTGGATTAAATGGTACACTATAAGGTCCAGTACCAACAGGCCAACTCTGGCTTTTCACCAATGACTGTGGCAAACGTCCTAACAGAAGTAAAGTAACGTAAAAGTTCACTAGTATTGGTATGACTGATAATGTCAGAGGGAAAACACAATAGAGATATATATCAATTATATACTGATATAAATAATGTCCAATATAAATAAATTGGTAGAAGTCCACAATTACAGGTATTTTATGATTGATGGTCTTCTGGGAAAAAAAGTTTTGTACTGTAATACTAATAGCATTTAGCAGGAAGCTATGTATCATTATGGTCACATGTCAACTTGACCGGCCAACAAACCCGCCCAGTGTGGCGAGCTCACTCGTCTCGAGGTGGGACAGCTCATCTCGGAGGTCGAAATTACCCTCCTGGAGATCGGCCAGCTCGACTCGCCAGGCTAACACGTGGATGGATGGATGAATAGCTAGATAGCCAGTCTGACAGACAGACAGATAGATAGATAGATAGATAGATAGATAGATGTATAGGTAGAAACTTAAACAATTCGATCAATCTAGCTATACACATTTCCAAACGGTCAATGGATAGATGGAGTCGAGCTGCCCGATCTCCAGGAGGGTAATTTCGACCTACGAGATGAGCTGTCCCACCTCCAGACGAGTGAGCTCGCCATAAAGCTGGCCGAGTTGATGCGTGGGTCGATTGACCGGTGCCCTATCATTATATCAGGCATGAGACATGAGGCAGATTTCAGGCCATTTTAGAACTCCAGAGACCATTTCTGAGATCAGTGTAGATTCGATGAGAATTTTTTTTTTTGGGGGGAGGTAAGAATACCTTCGTGGTCTCTGACGATCGCGTACATGTGAACACACTGTGACTCGGTAACTATCCGGAGCGCTTCTACTCGTATCATTGTCTTAATGTATGCTTGGTAACATAATGATAAAAGCAGGGTACGGCCAAACTTTAGTTGCCATTCAAGAAACGTGCGTGGGATGTTCGGACGCACAGGTTAGCACAGGTTCCTGAATCCAGTAGCAGCGTTGGCATACCAAAAATCGATAAGATGTGGGTGGAGCTTACTTTTGGCCAACTAGGTAGTGAACCTTACATTCAAACTCCACGACAGATGGCGCCCTCGCTCATGGGCTCAATCTACTGATATGCGTACTATCTCGTATCCTGAGTGTACGAAGGTGCACTGCATGCAGTTTGCCTTACATTGTGTTGGCCAGGGTTTATTTACGTGCACGGGTCGAGCAGCACGCTCACTGTTCACGTGCGCTAGGTTGTGGAATAATTCGCACATCCCCGCGCATTTCACGTTTGGATGTAAACAATAAAGTATCACTGCTAGTTAACAAACGATCAGTATACTGTTTTAAAATAATATTAAGAAGATTTAGGTAATATATCATGTTGAATTATACAGTAAATAATAATAATTGTCTCAAGTTTTAACACACATAAGTCACTGTAGCTGCAAAGCACGTCGTATTACTTACTAGTCATGCAAACAGCAGTACAGCCTCGTCACACCACTTAGGTTTAACCGTTTTTGTTGGGTCATATTGTTTTTAAAGTTTGGAAAAACTATATACATTTTATACAGGGTGTAGCTAAATAAAAGCTTCCCTACGTAATAGCTTGTATGTCTACAAAATACATTTACTTTGGACACACTCAACACAGATGGAATTCCCCAGTGCCCATCAAAATTTTACAGTAGGTAAATTTTACATAATTTTTTCCTTTTCCACCAAAAAGTGTTGCTAGTTGTAAGCTATTGGAGTACCCTGAAATGGCTCTAGATTGCATCTCAGAGCTTATAATTTTCAAAAATTTTCTGGGGGCGCATGCCCCAAACCCCCTATAGAAGTTCCCCCCCTTCACCCCCCCTCCTTTTTCCCTTTTCAGCATTTGTCTGTTATATGCGTTTTTTGTAAATTATATAATTCATTTATTTTTAGCTCATCTGACGTAGTCAGATGCAGCTTGTAGAATCGCATGAGCGTGCGTCCGTCCGTCCGTGCGTCCGTCCGTCCGTGCGTCCGGCCGTCCGTCTGTGCGTCAACAGTTGGGCACAAATCTTAACCGCTCGACGTACGGTCACGATATTCGGGACATGGGGGGGTAATCCGAAAACGAGTTGGGATGTCGAAGCTGGGAATCAAAGGTCAAAGGTCAAGAGGTGTAAAAGAAGGAGGAACATTCCCTCCTTAACTTAAGGTATAGGGAGGAAATGCAGAATTGCCGCACAAATCTAAACGGCTCGACCTAGGCTCGTGATAGTCGGTGTATAGCATCATGGTAGGAAAAGCCATCACTGTGCCGAAATTGGAGGTCGCAGGTCAAAGGTCAATGGGCACAGGGCAGATTTTAGACATTTTCTGAGGACATGGTCTGACGGAGCGATTGGAAAACTTTTTTGTTTCAGTGGTGACCTACCATTTTTATGGCTTTATTGAAAGGACCATGAAATTGAAATGTGCTTTCCACTGACGTGCGAAGAGTAAGTGTCTGATAACCTTTTGACCCTGAAAGGGAGGGTTCAACATGGATTTGTTGACTGTTAACAAAGGACTGTCAAACTGCTTTTGCTATTATTAGACCCCATACCTGTGTGGATGTGAGGCTACATTTGCAGTTCAATTGCAAAGACAAAAGTTTGTTGAACAAGGTTTACACTCCTTAAATCATATTATTTTCTAAAGCAGTCTGTATATTAATAGCACCCTGAATGCTAGCGTGGCTACCGGCATCCGAAATGTAGGTAAAACCCCGGGGGCAATCCATTACTGATGCATGGGGGTGAACTGGCACTTTTCTAATAAACATGCACACCTGCAATGCAGATGTGTTTAATTTATTACTCACAGCTGAGCCAAATTGTCGCCTACCTGAATATACTTGGATTTTAGCCTGTACATTTCAGCAACTCAATGGAATTAGGTTATCTCTACTTTCTTGACTTATATCACCAATGCACGAAGGTCAATGCCATGTTTGATTATTGATTACACTTGCACGCGCCATCTCGCGGCAACTATAGGCCTAGTGATACATTATTACACGAATATATATGACAGTCGAGCAGGCATGAAGTAGGAGGCATTGTTAGGGTTTAGTTTTAGTGTTAATACCTATGCTACACAGTTTTGATGATGACGTAGCCGGTTTAGCGATAGAACAGGCTTTCAACCTGTTGCAGAAACGAAAGCCAGTACAGTAGAGCAGCAGATGAGCCCTGTCGCTGTTGCGGCACTAGTTAGTATTTCTGCATCACGAATTGAACCAGTAGTAGCCACTGGTGTATTGCTATCTTATAGCATTACTAGAAATCTGCATGACCTTCAATCAAAAAGATAATATATAACCATGCAATGAGATCCTCTTCTTTAATAGCATTTGTGTCCAGAATTGTGAAAATGTATAGTGGCATGTGAAAACATGCGTGTTGTGCATGCAAAGTAATGTTAATAAAATAAAATAATGCGTTGTAACTAAGACTATATAACGCCTTCAGACATGAAGATAAAATATAATTGGAATGTTTAAAACTCAATTTCACACAAGGATAGGATGATATTTCTAGTGTGTTACTTGTGTTTCTTCATCTATCCATGTGGCAGGTATGTCATTTATGTGATGAAGTACAGAACATTTAGATAAGAGTACTTAGAACTTAGAAGTATGTGCATATATGTTTAGCTATCATAACTTTCCTTATGTATGTAGGGTTGAGAGCTGGGAGACACTGATGATGAGTGCTTTGGCCAGGCCGATTACGTTTGCAGTGATGCGTGCAATGAAAATAGCTGCTGCCACTTCAATTGCTCGAAGAAGTCTACGGCATCCAGAATGCCTGACCGTCTCGACAATTCTTCGAATGATGTCATCTTCAGTCCAGTCCCAGCAGAAGTCATCAACCAAACTGGTAAACCAGTTTTATACAGTATTAATTGTCATAGAAAATCCCAGTAATAGTGACGCACGTTCATCTAAGATGGAATGCAGAATCATTGGAAAAACTTCCATATACATCACACATGATTGCATAATCATTCTGTGTAAAAAAGGTAAAAAATTATTACTTAAATATTCTACCTGATAGCATGGATTCAGTATTAAAACATAATTTGTTGTTAATGTAGATGACATTAGACTAAAACCTAAAATTTAGATTGGATGCAGTGCTGATTGAATAATATCTTGCAGCTAGATTGTAGCATGGATACAATTACACATTACATGACCTTTTAGTGCAGAGAAGATGTCACTTCTAGATAAAATCTGAGTGATACTATTATCTATAAGCATTGATATTGTTTGGGTGTAGGTTCATCTGGAAGAGGATTCACAGTCATCACGGATCCGTAACATTGGAATCATGGCTCACATAGATGCTGGAAAAACTACGACTACTGAGCGCATGCTGTACTACTCTGGATATACGAAGTTTATGGGTAATAATCAGACCTGCACGTATATGAGATCAAATCATGGTAACAGATAACGGAAGCGAGCACATATTTATTGCTGTTAAATTCAATTTTGGGAAACGTAGACATAAAAAAGTAAAAGCATGTATATCTATCTCTAAGGTGAAGTGGACCATGGTGACACAGTGATGGACTACATGAGCCAGGAGAGACAGCGAGGAATAACAATCACCTCAGCTGCAATCACGCTATTCTGGAAAAAACACAGAGTCAATGTTATTGACACACCAGGTGATTACAATTATAAAGTTTATGGCATGCATTTATGTCAAAAATCACCAAAATATTTTCAGTTGATGTGCCAGTATGTGTATTAAGATGGACTACCTATATGCGTTTGCTGATATAAGTTTTTTTCAACACGATATGATATTTAATATTGAGAAATTTCACGTTTAAACATCACGTGTAAATCAGAGCAGCTGACCCTCAGCTATATTGCAATTTTGTTTGTAGACATATTTACTAATAAATCTATTATACAAATAGGCATATGTCAACATCCTAATGATTGCTTCGCTTTACAACACTGCAGGTCATGTTGATTTTACGCTTGAAGTAGAGCGTTCTCTGAGGGTGCTGGATGGTGCTATAGCCATTTTGGATGGTTCAGCTGGTGTGGAAGCGCAAACTCTAACTGTCTGGAAACAGGCAAACAGGTATTGTGGGCAGAGGTAGAGTGCAGAGTGCAGAGCCCTAGGAAATTTATATGCAATGTACAGGCACACAATTTATCCCAATTGTTACCTATACTTGCCATATAAGTTGACCCCTTCTTTGAACTTGATAATACGTTCTTGAGATCCTTGACTGATGATATTTCGATACCAGTAGAGTAAAGATTCAATAATACTTTTATGAGATTAGCAATTATTAATGCAGCTCAGTCTCTTCGATCTTGTGTTTAAAGGTACGGAATACCCCGCATTATATTCCTGAACAAGATGGATAAGAATAATGCGGATGTTAATCCATGCCTTCAATCACTCAAGGACAAGCTAAACTGTGTTCCCATACAAACCCAACTTCCCATTGGGAAGGGTAAAAACTTCCAAGGTGTTGTTGATCTCGTCTCCATGGTAGCATATAAATGGGAAGCCGGGAGTTCAGACGATGGACAAAGCTACATGCAGAGAAATTTGATGCCAAAATCTGGAGAGCTATTTGATAACGCGTTGGACGCAAGGAACAAGATGGTGGAATGTATAGCTGATCTTGATGATGGCATTGCAGAGCTATTACTTTCCCGCGAGGATGCGAACAAGATCAGTGCAGAAGAACTGGAGTCGGGAATGCGTAGGCTAACTCTTGCCAATAAAGGTTTTCTCGTCTTTCTAGGAAGTTCGTTCAAGAAGAAAGGTGTTCAGATGCTGCTGGACGCTGTTGTCAAGTATTTACCTTCTCCATTAGACAGAGACTACTCCTTTGCAAAGCATTATGAAGGAAACCTGTGTGCGCTTGCTTTTAAAATTGCCTACGACAAACAGAGAGGACTACTCTCATATGTCAGAGTATACTCTGGATCCCTGGCGAGCAAAGCTGAGATCTACAACATGAACCGAGACTGCAGGGAACATGTGCAACGAGTTTACGAACCTTACGCCGACGACCTCAAGGAAGTGCCTGCGGTTGCCGAGGGAAACATCGCCGTGGTTACGGGCATGAAGCATACGGTAACAGGTGACACGCTCGTGACAAGTGCGGTCGTTGCCAAAGCGGCTCACAGGAAGGCTCAGGTGAAAAACAAAGATGCCAGCTTGTCGTCGGTGCTGCCCGGCATGAACGTGCCCGATCCCGTGTTCTTTTGCACCATCGAGCCTGCATCTCTCTCACACCAGAAGCCTCTCGAGGTTGCTCTCGAACATCTCCAGAAGGAGGACCCAAGCCTTCACGTAACGATCGATGCGGATACGGGCCAGACCGTCCTCTCGGGAATGGGCGAGCTCCATCTGGACATCATCATTGACAGGATAAAGACGGAGTACAAGGTCGACTGCGACCTCGGTCCGCTGCAGGTCGCGTACCGGGAGACCGTCTTGACGGACGTGACGAAGACGCTGACGCTGGATCGCACTCTCGGCAATGTCCGACACCAGGTGTCGCTGACGCTGTCCTGCGTGCCGATGCCGGACGCGGGCGTCGTCACGTCGGTCCGACTTGTAAACACCAAGGACAGCAACCTGGGAACGATCCGCAGGGATCACCTACAGGCGGTGGAGAGCGGCGCCGTGTCAGCATGCATGTACGGTCCAATGCTTGGGTTCAAGGTCGTAGATGTCGGCTTGAGGCTCCATGCCATCGAGGTTGGACGGGGAACCTCTGTAGCCATGATTGCGTCGTGTGCGTCCGAGTGTGCGTCTCAGGCCCTCCGTGAGGCTAATATGCAGGTAGGGTCAAGAGTTCATCATAAACAGATTTTATAACTGTCATTGTGAGCTCTCGTTTGGATATTGCGTCGACAGTAAGCCAGAGTAAGCTCGTTTTTGAATACCTATCGTGCACTGAAAACGTTAGGGTGAGGCAGGGAATTATCCGAAAGCTTAGCGGAAAATCAATTTGCGTAATAGCGGAAAATAATTCGTGAAGGATGGTTAGGAGAATTGCACGACGAGACCATTTTCTGTGCACTCGGGGCAGGGTACATCGTTGAGATAAATAGCATATGGATGGTGATTTAGATAAACATTCGTCTCTCTGCTTCTCCTGCAGCTGATGGAGCCCGTGATGCTACTAGAGATCAGCGTCGAGGAGCGCCACCTACATGGAGTTATCGCCGACTTGTCGCGCCGGCGGAGTCACTTGTTGCAGATTGAGCCGCGTGCGAATTACCGCGTCGTGCACGCGAAGACGCCACTGTCGGAGCTGATGGGCTACTCGACGGCAATGCGCACTCTCACATCGGGAACCGGCAGCTTCTCGATCGAGCTCGATAGCTATCAGCCGATGACACACGACGAGGAGGGCAGGGTGTACGAGCGTGTGACAGGGTTCACGCGTCCCATCGGCTAGCTGGCTGTCCGTGCGTGTGTGCGTGCGTGCGTGCGTATGGTGACACAGAATGAACAGGGTGTGGGTGTACGAGCGTGTGACTGAGTTCACACGTCCCATCGGCTAGCTGGCTGTCCGTGCGTACTGGCGTGCGTATGGTGACACAGAATGAACAGGGCAGGATGTTCGAACGTGTGACAGGGTTCACGAGTCCCATATCAGCTAGTGGTGTGTTAATAAAAAATTTGTGCAAACACATTTTTTCTTGTACGCATAATTAATTCATAATGGTACAGTACATGTAAACAGCTAGATGGGGCTACCCGGGAAAACGGGTAAATCTCCTATTAATGATTCTGAAAAAATCCCACCCGTTTTTCAAGAAAATGAGATTTTCGTCTTTGATATTCCAAGGACGTGACTTTGAAGAAACATCTCTATGTTTAGCATTTTACACCAGTGATAAATTTGGGTAAAAATAGCCATCCTTAATAAGTAGGAATGTGGTTGTGTGCCCCAGAATGCCCCTCCTGTGGAGTGGCGTAGCCAGGATTTTTTAACAGGGGGGGCCGAAAACATCGAACTGCGCAAAATAGTGGATGACTTAATACTTTAATGGTTCCTCCGCCTCCCACCTCTCAGCTCTGCAATCTTTGTTATGCGCGCCATGCAAAGAGGCGATATTTTTGTTCGTTGTTCTCTGCTCCCATGATAAGTAACTGCATGTTCTGTGGCGGATCCAGGATTGCAAGGAGGGGGGTGAAAAAGAGGCGGGGGGGGTATGGGGGTCCTCCCCCAGAAAATTTTGAAAATATAGATCGCAGGCGATGGTATTTGAGGCACTTTTGAGTACATGTACAGCCTTCATTCTGACTACGACAATTCTCTTTTTAGTGGAACAATTCTTTTTTTTAACTTTCGGATCAACAGGGGGCCATGCATGGCCCCCTTTGCCCCCCCCCCCCTAACTACGCCACTGCTCCTGTGGTAAACAGCAGACGTAAGAAGACCGCTAAACATGATAGTTATGTAATAAAGACAAATCAACTAAACAAATAGATTGCTAACAGAAATGTACAATTTCACACGAATAGTATATGAAATCGTTAACCACTGATGAACATCACTTTGCATACTTTATTTTTTCCATCCAACTAATAGCCATGCATTGATCAAGTACAAACATGTACATCCAAATATGTACAAACCAAACATGTACATATGTACTTTTATTACAATTTAATTCGTATAATGTCAAATTTTACCAAGAATATCTTTAGCATTCTGTTTTTCCAGAAAATCTATTCACATTTCCTTTATTTCACCAATGTGTAATGTTTTGGAAATATTTTTCAATGTTTTCTAACGTTAATTTATATATCTATATATTTGTTTAAATTACGTTGTTTTTTTAATTAAGCAACCATACGGCACAGATCAGTAGGCCTACTACTAGATGGACAATAGATCCAAATCATTTTTCTCCCCTCAGAATTCTTTGTTTCGCGTCTTCATTCTGCTCGCCAATACTTTGTTTGAGTCTCTGGTGCCTCCTGAATACACTGTACTCTTTGCACCAGATAGCTGTCATCACCAGTGCACTGATACCGAGCGCTGCTACGACGCTCTTATTGTAACCAGCAAACCTGCCAGTGCTCTGAATAGGCATCGTCGAAACCAAAGAAAACTATACGCGCAGCAGTGCAACTTGTTGACGACTCGCGTGTGATGACGTCACTTGTTATCTCGTGTAGCTGATGTTTACGTAGCTTATGTGACGATGGCACTGCTGAGTTGGTCGGATCATTCCTGGTCTATACGTGTGTCACGTATATATGTCTTCGCAGATGTCTTCGCTCCTAAAGTTTCTTCAAAGATCGAGGCTGAAAGTTCAATAGTTGGGTTATACGTATTACCAAGAGTAGATAATAACACATGTGTATACATATATGTACCTCGGGTACATATCTGTAGTACCTGATACGACAACGACCACTTCAGCTGTAGTATGCAGATACAATAATGTAACGTACTCAACCAGAGTAGGGTTACAAAGCCCTCTTGTGGGGTATTTATTAGCTCATCTGACATAGTCAGATGCAGCTTGTAGAATCGCTTGATCGTCCGTCCGTCCGTGCGTCCGTCCGTCAACAGTTGGGCACAAATCTTAACCGCTCGACGTACGGTCACGATATTCGGGACGTGGGGGGGTAATCCGAAAACGAGTTCGGATGTCGAAGCTGGGGGTCAAAGGTCAAGAGCGTTGTAAATAAGGCGGAACATTCACTCCTTAACTAAGGTATAGGAGGAAATGCAGAATTGCGGCCACAAATCTAAACGGCTCGACCAGGCCTGGATCAGTCGGTGTATAGCATCATGTAGGAAAAGCCATCACTGTGCCGAAATTGGAGCGTCACAGGTCATAAGGTCAATGGGCACACGGCAGATTTTAGACATTTTCTGAGGACATGGTCTGACGAGCAATTGAAAAACTTTTTTGTTTTCAGCGGTTGACCTACCATTTTTATGGCTTTATTGAAAGGACCATGAAATGTGCTTTCCACTGACGTGTGATGAAGAGTAAGTGTCTGATAACCTTGTGACCTCAAGAGGAGGGATTTAAACATGGAATTGTTAACTGTTACTGTGTTAGAAAGAATTTGACTGCTGGGTTTTCTAGTAGAATCTATACATGCCTGGATGTATGAGGCTACAATGTCACTGAGTGAAATTTCAAAAAAGCTAAATTTTGCTTGAAAGAAAGGGTTTATGCTCCTTAAATCGTATAATTTCTATGGCATTCTGTACTGTCAGTGCTGTTAATATGCCACTGCAGTGGCCACTGCCAAGCTGCACCCCTGGTGGGTGATAGTAAAATTGGTGGTAGTTTTTGCCTGCGTTAATTAGGCTACAGGTGGCAGCTCTCAGCTGGCAGCCTGTAGGTAGGGTCAAACATGGGATTTGTTTCTCAAACGCTTTGGGAGTACCTGTGGTTGTGGAACGCTCCATGTTTACAGTTTGAAATTCCACACATAACATCTTACTTGAACAATGCTTTACTTAGGAGATAAATGAGATTGAGTTATATATGAGATTCTGTAGTGTACACTTATGAAATAGTTTGGAATAAGTCACTAGCACTCAAATAATTACCCAGGAGTGAGGCTGTGGATTTCCCAGACTTAATTTTCTCATCAAATTTTGGCACCAATATAGACGCAAATCAAACTGCATGCAGCGCCCTCTTTCGCACACTCAATATACTCTACTGTAGAAGGAGAATATACTCTATATACTCAATATACTCAATATACTCAATATACTCTACTCTCTACTGTAGAATGAGCCTATGAGCGAGAGCGCCATCTGTCGTGGAGTTTGGACGCAAATGTGTACGTTCTTGAGCTTATTCGGTCCACTAATCACTGGCCTACCTTGTTTTGTTTTTGTTTTAATAGGGTTAGGGTCACAATGCACCATAAAACATTAGTTTCAGGCACGCGATTTGTATCAACCAATGGGATTTGGGAGCCCGGAGTTATGCAGAATGCAGAAGGTTGCTGAAATGATGTGTACGCAACTGCGTATCTGCATATATCTGCGCCTAACAAAGGTGTCACTACGCACAACGTAAATGTTACGTTTATAACCGTAGCAACAGACCTCAGATGAGCCCAGACGCTCTGTGGCTCTTGTTGTATAGTACATGATACAGTTCCTGGAATGTGATTTGAACGTGAAATATACCGCGGCCAAGGTTAAAAGGACGGCCACAAGTTGTGCCCTGTAGACACACCGCCACCTTACTGTCCTTAGCCGCCGTAGCAAATCTGCGCCTTTACCAAGTTCAGGCTAAGGCGTTCAAGGTTACACCACAGCACAATTATTATTGTAATGAAAAGTCAAAATGCCAACAACTGTTTCTTTACACATCTGATTGTCTCTTTCGCTCTCAAACAAACGTGAAACAACGTTACGTTTACGTCCCACGTTACACAATCTTCCCGATAACTCCAGTCGCTGGAATTTCGCGGGATATTACCAAAGACTGTATATAACTTTATACGGTCTTCGATATTACAACCGATATTACCATGTCTCTATACTCGCCGCCTGTATAATACGTACGTGCAGTCGTCATACAGCGGCGATCAACAGACAGGCTAGACTGGCGCCATAGACGTCGACCACTCGGCGATCACACACTGACACAGTGGCGTGCGCGGTCGCGCACTGAGCACGCGTCAGAACACGGAGGAGGCAGATTACCGGTGACGTGCAACCTTCCCCGCCTACGCATGAATCGCATATGTGCGGATCGCATGTTCGGCGGCTGGCGTAATTCCTTAGCTGCACCTGAAGTGATATGTCGGCTGTGCGTTTAGTGCTGATCGTTCGGTTCGTTCCCACGTTTTAACGTGATTAGCGCTGTAATCCGTCTGACTTGATCCGACAGGAGATCCTTTTAATGATCAGTCAGTAATAAATTATAGGATCCTACTTGGAACAATTCTACGTTGTTCAAATGAGGAGAGTGGTCTAGCTGTTTGGATTGGACGATATACATGCTGATTTGGTTGGTGAGTACGAATTCGATATATACAATTATTCATATGTGAATATATTCATGCGAACAGCTACAGTGAAATACAAGTTATTGTTTAAGACTATATATAGGCTCGACATTAGATAAAGGTCGTAGGATGTCATGCAGTCATGAGTAATTAAGCTATAATTTTGTAAATATATTTTTGGGGGTATATGTCGATCATGTCGCCTGGCACACGTACGTAGAGTATATATAATATACGTATATACGTAATTAAGCGTCATTGTGTATTGTGGTGTTAATTCCCTAATTAAACTTATCAAAATAAAAATTAATTACGCTTTCATGTATTGAACTAGCTCTAGTACTATAGCCCGCGTTCGGCAGTTAATCGAACGCGGGCTATAGTACTAGAGCTAGTATTGAACCAGCTACCAGTACATACATATATCATCACTACATGTACTTTGATTTATTTAGGCAATTATCCATCATATACAATACATAGCATACTTTTATAATAAAATTTTGAATTCTTAAAATTGGATAATTATCAAGGATATATACACAAAAAGCATGACTAGCTTATTTACATTTTGGTCCTTGTTTTGCTATGCCTTGAATCTAACAATTACACTATACTATCACCATCAGCACTAACTATTGAAATATACGGATTTGTAGTTTTAATCGGTCATATAATGGTACATTCTCATAAGACGATACAAACTTTTCTTATGCCTAATTTCAACCGAATTCATTTAGCGAAAATCATACTCCTCTAGCTGCCTCTGTTTCTACATTTTCCATCAGCAATTTCTTAACACTATACTTAAAACTAGAATAAACAGAATTTGTCCTAACTTGCTGTTATAGAGAGTTCCAAGCTTCAATTGCAGTATAAGTAAAAAAGTTTTTTCCCACTGCTTCCCACCCTCGGTTTAAAAATAGACATCTCACCTTCCCTTGTATTGAAACTATGGACTTCTGACGTTAACATGAAACCTTCTGTCATATACTGTTTGCAGAAGGTTTCATGTTAATGTATCACCCCCGCGTTTGGTTCAAGGATAGAGATGATGTCCAGATTGAGACCTATGTCATTTTCGTAAATGTGGGGGTAGCCTCTTTAAAATCGACAGGGGAGTTCTTGAAGCTGTTGTTTGTTCATTTTCACCGAGAAACATTATGTGACTTTACAGGAAGTGTGGAAAAACCGCGTTTAAGCGACACTACTCGCCTGCTTCCGACTGTTTCTCACCATTGCTACGCGCGAGAATTTCCCGTGATGTTCCTGTGCTACGGCCCTCAAATGTATCTGCGTATTTGCGCGCGGCATTTACGCACTGATACTACTTGCTCTCCGCAGTAAATTACCTGGAAATCCGTTGATATTCGTCGCTTTTTCGGAAAGTCATAAATGAAATAAGAAACAGTCGGCCATTGCTGTTCACTGTTGTCTACTGCCCTCTCGCGGCCATGTGGTGATGTATGTGAATTCGCCCCCGCCCCCTCTTCCAGCTGCAGCTTGCTGCGCACATCAGTGTCGCTGGGCGCGCGTAAAGCCCGGCGCACACGTGAGTAATTTTACTCAAGTAAAATGACGCATGAGTCAAAATACTCACGCGTAATATTTTCAGCGTTTGCCGCACACGTGAGTAAAATTACTCAAGGAATAAGTGGTAATGCAGATCATGTGACTGCGCAGCCAATACTGGGCGCACAATGATTTAAACGCATGCACTGTGAGTACCACTGTTGAGTAAATTTACTCAGCGCGCGCGCACACGTTGAGTAAAATTACGCATGAGTCAAAAATTATCAAACACATTTGATATTGAGTAAAATGACGCATGCGTCAAATTACTTAACGAAAATCCGCCGCACACATGAGTAAAAAGACTCGTGCGTCATTTTACTTGAGTAAAGTTACTTACGTGTGCGCCGGGCTTACGGGGTAGACTGGTACTCGCTCCCACCTCGATTACTCATCGAGTAACTAAGCCATGAGGTGCGACCGGGTACCAGTCTAGCGTCGGGGGGGGGGTGCATACAGTGGGCATACTCACAGGCAGCTAACATCTGGACTCGGCTGCTGCCGGCTGCACCGCTGCATACATTCTTCCAGTTCTGTTGGATGCATTCTGTACATTAATTAATATATCTATCTATGTTTCCTAAATTAATCTTGGTTACACAAGGATGAATGCTTGCCTGTCTCTTTTCGTCCCTACTTTCATGTCTTTATATCACTCTCTATTATAACTCATGGATATTCCATTATATATATAGTTGAGGGTTGGGTTAGGGTCAGGGTATTAGGCAGGAATTTTTATTTTTAATTTTTAACTTGTTTACATTTGTAAATTTTAAACTTTTTCAATTCTTTGGCAGTGCAGTTTCAAAACGAACGTCCAAATCCGGCTGCACGCTCGCTGGCTAATACGCACACACACACACATACGCAGACATATAGACACCTAATTTATGCATTCAACGAATCCCCCCCCCCGCGCTGCCGCTGGCTGGTTGAGCATGTATATGAGTTCCTTCAGTAACAGTACTGTAATAGCTGATTCATTCATGCCATACACGTGATAATGTCTGCGAGTGGCTCCGTAGCAACCCGACACCCCTATTAAAGAATAACTAGTCCCATACAAACTCATTTACGTTATCGGCCGCGACGCGGCAAACGTTTCAACATTTCACCCGTAGGTACGCGCGTAGGTACCAGCCGGCCGCTGTACGTCCGACTCAATGCACATTTCAATTCATCTCCACGTGCACATTTCGCAACGTTCAACTTTCCACCTTTCCTGTTATCTCACGTTGCAATCACATCACCGCCCGCGCGTCTACATATATATAGCTATATGTATATATATCGGGAGCTAATAATGACAATAATTTGTCATTATTAGCTCCTGATATATATATATATATATCTACACTACGACTCCTTCACCGCATACCGCTACATGAATATGTATATACAGGGGTCGAAATTAAATTTTTATTATGGTATCCAATCGGGATACCAGGTATTGAAATCTGGTATCCCCTCCAAAGATCTGGTGTCCCATTTATTGGATAATAAATTTCAACAATTTTGGTATCCCAAATCTTGAAATATGCAATAATAGCATTTGAAAATTATTAATATGTAATGTAATTATAAGCCGCGCTCACACGTAGCAAGAAATTCGGTATTTAGCGTTCACACGAGGCAAAATGCGCGGTCCAAGAAATACGGTATCTAAACGGATCCGTATTTGTTGAAATACGCGGCTTCCCAGACCCCGAATAATTTGCCGTGCTTGAGAGATACCGGATCTCTTGTATCGCGCATTTCCTCGTGTGAACGCTAAATACCGTATTTCTGAAGCCGCCTATTTTTATAGACTGGTCCGCGCTCGACAGTTCCGTGTAACGCGAGTGGAACTGTCGAGCGCGGACCAGTCTACGTATTTTATTGGCAGTTGGTGCGCATTGCATTGTTTATTAGCTCATCTGACATAGTCAGATGCAGCTTGTAGAATCGCATGAGCGTGCGTCGCGTGCGTCGTCGGTGTGTGTCCGTCAACAGTTGGGCACAAATCTAACGCTCGACGTACGGTCACGTATTCGGACGTGGGGGTAATCCGAAACGAGTTGGATGTCGAAGCTGGGGTCAACGGTCAAAGGTCAAGACGTGTAAAAGAAGGGGGAACATTCCTCCTTAACTTAAGGTATAGGGAGAAATCACAGAATTGCGGCACAAATCTAAACGGCTCGACCTAGGCTCGTGATAGTCGGTGTATAGCATCATGTAGGAAAAGCCATCACTGTGCCGAAATTGAGGTCACAGGTCAAAGTCAATGGGCACAGGGCAGATTTTAGAAATTTTCTGAGGACATGGTCTGACGGAGCGATTGAAAACTTTTTTGGTTCCTAGCATTTTTATGGCTTATTGAAAGGACCATGAAATGTACTTTTGCTGACATGCGAAGAAGTAAGTGTCGTATACCTTTTGACCCTCAAGAGGCGGTTAAACATGGATTTGTTACTGCTTTAAAAAGAATTTACTGCCGGGTTTGCTAGTAGAATCTGATACATGCCTGGATGTATGAGGCTATCAATGTCACAGTGAAATTTCAAAAGCTAAATTTGGTTGAGAAGGTTTATGCTTTTTAATCGTATATTTCTATGGCATTCTGTACTGTCAGTTGTTACATGTAACGTATGGGCCACTGCCAGTGCATGTGGTGGTGTACTGTGTAATTTTGCCTGTGTTAATTAGTTACGGTGGCAGCTCTTATTTCAGCCTGTAGGCTTGCGTAGGTAAATGGATGAGTGCTTACCTATTCTGTCTTGCAGAATGTTGTTGCTACTACGTACGATGGGAGCTTCCATCTTTAATCTGAAGACACTTAACGTACGCGAATTCTCGTGGCAACTTTCATAACGATCCAATGAACATTCCTTGAGAAGGTTCCTGATACCATCCCTGTGCCTTCCACTGTTTCGGCATGTATGTGAACACATTTGGGACTAACGGGTTTACTAGAATCACCACTCCGCACACTCCACCACAGAGTCACCGCAGTAGACGTTAGATGAGCGCTGTCGCTATGCGGCACTTGTTAGAATATAGGATGGCATTTCTATCCCTGCAGTTGGATAGTGTTCTCAGCTATACCAGGAACTGGCTACAAGTTACCATCTCGCTTCTCAATACGTGGCTACAGTCGTAATATAGAGCCTGGTGAGACTAACCAGATCCTGCCTATATATAGCGTAGGCTATACGCATACACGTCACAACTATCACACCTATCTGACTTTCATTTATTAGAATAGTAATAATAGTATAGGCCCTACGATGGCATTTCTATCCCTGCAGTTGGATAGTGTTTCCCTATACGTGTACGGTGTACCAGGAACTAGCCACAGCGTAGCTCTAGTAGGGCTTACAGTTACATTGACTGCCGCCGGCAAGTGTACGCGGACTATAGTACTAGAGCTAGCCACAGCGTACCTTCTCGCTTCTCACTACGTGGGTCCAGTCCAGTGGGTCTCCGTAATATAGAGCCATCTGGTCGGGCTAACCAGGATCCTGCTTATATGTCGGAGTAATCATTATATTGGAGCGATATATATTGGTACCAATATCAATAATATTGGAGTAAACAAAAAAATACTCCAAGCCTATATATAGCGTATAGGCTACTCTTATACCAGGAACTATAGCCACAGCTAGGGTACCTTCTCGCTTCTCACTACCTTTCTGCAGTCGTATAGAGCCTAGTGGGGTTAACCATGCAGGAACCTGCCTATCTAATAGCCTTAGAGTAATAAGCTTATTACTCCAAGATATAGCGTACACGTTACAACTACAAAGTGTGCGGTCATAGCACGTGGCACATAGCGGCACATAGTGGTTCTCACACAAGTACAATGTAGCAATAAACCGATACAATATAATACAATACAATATATAAAGATAGAAACAAACAGACTTAGTACAGTGTAATAACGGTACTACGTATGCTTGTGGTAAATGTGTGGTTGTATTGTGGTAAGGATATGTTTGCGTGTGAGGGGACAAATAGCAGCGTGAAAGCGTTTAATTTATTACTTCATTACTATTAGCTGGAGTGAATAATCCCAAAGAGATTATTTATTCCTGCTATTGGCATTGTATGTATATTTTTCCATGGTGCTACGTGTACTTTAATGTAAATAATATGTGGTAACGTACCCGTAACGTTCTGCAAGCAAGGTTATCACACTTTCTTGATCTGTGTTCATTGTGTGTGAAGTATCTCGTGTTGCCCAGTACTAGTATAATCCTAACCCTAACAATTGGTGTCTATACGCTTTCACGCCCCTGCCATAAAACTACCTGGTATTTTCATTACCACATCTGTCTAACACTGGCTGATCGCTACTGGTCCAAATGACTAATATTACCAAATTAACGCGGACCTAGTATAGACTTCAGTGAAGTCACATCACGCGAACGTACGCCGGCGCGTGTTTTCTGTTGTTGTTTTGGGACTCGTGGTTCAAGTAGCGATCAAGCAAGCATCCAATGTAAAGAATATTCGTGCGCGCATGTAGGTGCATTTATGTTTACGTACGCATGTATATTCATTATGAGCCCGCGTCTACTCTTCTCGGAATGTAAACATGGCCATTCCCGTAATGACGTCAAAGGACACGCTATTTCTCCAATACTGCGTATCGCGGATAATAATGGGTATTTATCGATTTAGCAAAAGCTTTGTGCAGTCAAATGTGTTATGCAGCGGCGCCCTACACGTGTGCTTGCGTACGTGCATTTATCCATGCCCGTACATAATAGTTTCGTCAGTAACTACGACACCAGAATTCGTGTAGCATCTTTGATTTCGTCGCGATGATTGAAACGTCATCGCGTCTCTTTTAGATGTCACGCACGCGTTTTACGATAGTTGCAAGCACGATGCAAAAACTACAAGTGCAGCTGACCCTGGCACCTGTGTTGGTCATCGCGATCACACAGCTAAAACACGATTCTGCCAATCAGTATTTGCCGCTGTCATCGTCTACGTGTGCGCGGACCCACGAAAAGAAGCAGTGGGCAAGTCCCAAGTATTGGATCCCGGGATCCCATGTAGGCCAGAGCCTACATTTTTCGGCAGTTGTGGAGCAGTCGATGCCATATTTAGCGACTAAATGGGTCGACTTTCGCTGCAACTCTCGAAAGAATCGACCCATTTCCCTCATTCTGCACACGGGCGAGTCATGCGGCACGCATATCAGTATAAATGAACCATCTCTGAGCGGCGAGTGCTTCTGCTATGATCTGTTGTACTGTAGGCTGAGTGTAGCCAGACCACACTCGACTGTATAATGAATGGACACATTTATGAGACTGACATCTTAAAAAAACATGCATAGATCTATCAATGCAGTATGCATGGGGCATTCATTGGTTTGGCGAGTGGAGTGATTAAAAACGAGCCGTGCTTGAGGTGTTACCTAGAAAATGCATATAATTGTTCAGAAATTTGCTAATACGATTTAATAATGAGATTGTAATAACATTTGGAATAGGAATCATAATAGCAGTGCATATTATTACAATTTTCACTGGTAAATGACACACAACTGAACACACAGTCAATAATGTACGTAACACTGGCTTTATATACACATTATCTCCCATTATATGTACTCTTGACATTATACAACTTGGTGCTGTCTCTCTGTCTGTATGAGTCTGTCTGTATGTCGCTCTGTTTTATTTGGAAAGTACTAATGAGTAAACTAGATTTATAGCTTTGGTGACCATTGATTACTTGGTTTTACAAATTAGTGACTCATTTAGCAGATCTTTGTGATGTCTTTAGCTGCTCTGACTGAGTGTGGAAGTGCAGCTGAGAGGGTCTATGTCCCCCGGGGTACTGCCGGAACGTACCCTGGGTACGGTCCGGTATACCGGAACGTACCCTGGTACTATCTAATATGCCGGACCGTACCTCGCCTACTCCACTAACGAGTCTAGGGAGTCGCCTACGCCTACTCCCTAACCCTAACCCTAATCCTAACCCTAACCATATCAAATAGTGACCAGGAACGTTCCGGTATACCGGACCGTACCCAGGGTACGTTCCGGCAGTACCCTGGGGGACATAGACCCTATGAGCGGAAGTGCACTCGTGCGTAGTTTTTTCAGTTATGCAGCCAGTATTAAAAAGCTTCATAGACTGCAGTTTGATATCACTATGATTGGCCCAATATTTGATCCAGATTGCCTCTAGCAAACCTGTCTGTGTCGTGGCCCATGTGAACAAAACAAGTTCACAAGTAAACATGTTCTGCTTTTTATTGCTCTGTGGTTGTTATGTTTTGGCACTTGCTGTTTGCTTGTGTCCTTATTTTGTTTATATGCCGGGCCACGCTATTATTATTTGCTGTGCCTATTGCCTGTGAAATCCAAATGGCATCTCGGATGTAAAACCGGATGCAACAAAGCTATGAAGTACTGTAAATCAGTGTCTATATATAGGCGTGCATGGCAGCAGAGGATAGTGAAGTTTCTTAAACCCTATTTCTAGATCTATAACCGTGAAGCTAATCAACAGAACTTTTGTTACTTGATAGACTATTGCATGCAGTAGTACGGTATTGATTCAGTAATTTTCTGTTTATATAGCTTGGTGTCCGAGGATGATTATGCACAGAGGAGTGAAACGCAGGCTTGAGGAGGAGCTACGAGAAGATGCCACTAGTTATTCTTGCACGATGCCACAGATTATGTGCGTCAGTATGTGGAAGCTACAGGTATATATACAAAAACTTGTGTTATCTGTATCTATTAGCGTAGCACCAGGACATGTGCTACATGTATGGCAGATTTGTAGATTTGGCATTTTAATTTTCGAATCGAGTTTCTGTCATCTGGCCTTCCCGATCCGGGGGCTCTGTCACATCAAGCACCTTGATCCACATCTAGTTTAATTCTAGAAAGCATCAGTAAATGCAATCTTTTAACATCTGCAGTAAATTTTATAGTGAAGACCCAATTATCGATTATAAGTGAAAGTTGATCATTTGTTGCCACCGATTAGATAAACGATGATGAAAGTAAAAAATCAATAATTTATGTTAGTTTCTGGGATTAAGATCAGGGCTGAAAACTTTTATAGTGTTCGTTTACCTCTTTTGTTATGCAAATTTAACTGAAAAAGTGCCATTTTGCATTTATCCTGACAGTATAATACAGTATTTATCCTGATATTTCCTGAAGATTTCGTTCTATATGACCGCATGCTGTAAAACAGTGTCATACTCTTCTTCTATTATGGACTCTTGATATGAAATAACATAACAATATATTTACATACTTGTGTGTGTGTGTGTGCGTGCGTGCGTGCGTGCGTGTGTGGATTATAATAGATTATCGATCGGATAGGTGTAGTTGTTAATTGATTATGACATTCCAGCTGATTCCCATCAGTAGAATTTGATGGAACACATCGATCGGACAGCTGTAATGGCACAACAAGTAACATGTATACATACTAGAACATAGAGGATTTTGATGTTTTGCGTATGAAAATTAATCAACGTTCATTTTCAGGGTGTTCAGTATGAGCCAGAGTCCAACTTGCTGCGTTCTGTACTGATCTGCAACACACTCAAGCACATCGAGCGTGAGGTAGAGACGTTGACAGTCATTGAGTCGACTCCACACTTCCCGCCAAGGCTACCCTACGGTAACATTAGATCACCTGCAATGCAGGATCGCATAACGGCGGCAGCAGACATGGAGGAAAGTGCCGAGGATGGCAGTGATAGGCCATTTTCGTGGTCAGAAGATTCGTGGTGTGGTGGACCATCGGGTGGTGACAAAGAAACTAGTCTTGACGTTGGCAGAGAACGTGAAGTCCCATCGTTATTACCCCAACTGGAAAGTACTAAACAGTTTAATCTTACCAAGGTGGTGAATCACCAGATACTCAGTAATGGTTGTCAATTTCTGTCTGTTCCTGCCTTGAAAGCAGACGACGGGAAAGAGGGAGCCGCGCCACATTTGAATCAGGGTAATTGTGATCTGCCAACAATCTGCTACAGCTGCGTCTCTCCCAGTATCACAGTGCAAGGTGGTTTGTCTAGCTGCAGTACCCTGACGGACTCGGTAAATTGCCGTAGCAGTACTGACTCGTGTGGGGCTATCACATCAGTCGTGGCCAACAGAGTAGTAGTTCCAGGGTCGACTTTGACGTCAGGCGAAGAGGACAAACCACTGTTGACACTGCAATGGCCCTCCTCAGTCGATTTTTCGTCGAAGTCACTAATGAACTTCGGTGACCTTGACATGTCCTTGTATGACTATGATGCGAGCCTTCCCAGCCTGTCTCCAACAAAGTCTTCAGCATTGAGTGTAGAAGAGCTGTTTTCTGTTCCCTATGTTAACTGTCGTGGGAGTGAGAACCCGATCGATGACTTGGAGACAATATGGCAGCTGCTTGTCGGAGGGATGGCTTGAGTTCTAGGTATGGACATAATCTGAAAAGGACTTCACAGATACAGCTTTATATCTACGACTAAACTGTACCTTAATGTAAATTTGTGTGTGATAAGATTGTTAGGTTGTTTTTTTTCTTCAGAGATATATAATAATAGTGTGTGAAAGAGAGAGAGAGAGAGAGAGAGAGAGAGAGAGAGAGAGAGAGAGAGAGAGAGAGAGAGAGAGAGAGAGAGAGAGGGAGTGGAAGTAAAAGCAAGCAAGCAACCAAATGACGGCATATATGTCATGCCATGGTATGGTCTGCATGGGGCTGGTCCAGAAAGTTGTACGCTTGCCATGACCTGACCAGCTCAGTAACAAACTAACAATATTATGGACTCACTCATATTTTTTTAGCTTTTCTCTTATAGCTTTTCTTTTAGGAACAAAAAACCGTTTTGACTACCAATCCAGTCTCATGGCATGGGTCACAGTAACGAGACAATTTATTTGGACCAGCCAAAGTTGGGTATTTCTGAAAGTGACTGTCAGAACTGAATTAATTATTCAAATGTTTGAAGTGTTCATAGAATGCGCCCCTGTTATTTTCAAAGCATGAAGTAGCCCTGTGAATTGGTATATTATATTTGCTATATATTATTTATTGTGTAAATCTAACATGCACATGGAATGAGGTGTTTGCGTGAATGTTGTCTTTCTATGAAAGTTATTTATATAGTTTTTATATATATATGTAATATTAAGAAATGTTATTATTACTACTGGTAAGAGTATATGTGCACTGTTATATGTAATGACCAACTGCATGGCTAATACCAATTAGATTTTGGTAGGCACACCTAATTGCCCACTCGAAAATAGCTGGCATTACAAAAGCAGTGGATTCTCCGCACAAATCAATAGCGAAAGAGACTATCGGATGTTAATTTTGAAAATGGGGTAATTCCTAGTTTGATTCCAAGGTAATGATTTTCGTCACGTGAGTGCGATTATATGTAAAATGGTCACGTATAATTACTGCTAATGAGACTCATAGTCTTCCTCATGTTATATTTCATAACATGGGTGCATAAAGTTCGACTTGATTTCGAATAGAAAAAAAGTTATTGCGATAATCACTGAATGATATTTGAGGGGTGGGGGTGAACTGACTTCATGAATCACTGATAAGCAACCACATGTTTTAGCCACAGGAATTTTTGCACTTAGTCGGGGGAAGGGAAGTTAGAAGGGGTGGTGGCACTAAATGCGATAGGTGTAGTGATTTCTCATCCGGGTGTTCTGTGAGAGAGGAAAGACGCGTCATATGCTGAGTAAGTCTCAGACAGTATTAGAAACGTGACGCATATATATGCAGGCTGCAGCAGTATCCAGTATGGGCGGTTAACTCATTCTGATTCAATCCCTGACTAGCGTACAGTGTGAGTGATACTTCGTCTCCCATAATGATAATTATATATAGGAGTTAGTGTGAGAGCTCCCTCCAAAGGAACTTTAATTATAATCAGGAGGTTCAAATATGAATAATTGTAATATTATTATGTTGGGGTGCAGTCCCATAATAGTAACAAATTACGGGATGGAGGCGTTTGATCATGCATATATTGATGAGCTCTGAGAGCTATATATAAATGTATACGTCAAAAATTTGAACCGCACGTGCCACAAAATAGGCGCGGATGAATTTTTGAAAGGTTTTTCATAATACACTATAGCTCCTACACATAACTTCTCTCATCGCATCTGTGAATTGCAGTTTTCTACAAATCACCGTAATGTAATTCAATTGGACTTTGTACTATATTTTAAGAAGTACGTGGCACTTATAGTGGCAGATAAATGTTAGTTGTTGACACAATATATGTGGTAGTCATGATTATACACATAGGCTGATAGTGCTCAATACAGAAGTAAAATGTACTTGTATATAAAATGAATTTAGGATTAGTGCAGTCCTGCTATATTTAAAGTTGAAATGGAAATGAACGTGTTTATTACATACGTGTTATTACATATAGTTATATACATTTTGAGTTGGATAAAAGTCGGTTAACTTTATAGGGGTAATAGCTGCTTCCTATGGCTTTTGCTGATTAGTGATAGCTCCCACCCACTTCACGCAGACAAACGCCAACCGAATTTCTTTCGTACTACATGTATTATCGATTTAAAAGGCACGTAACTAACCGTCCCTAACAAATGTTTTCATATGTTAATTTATCGAAATGTCAAAAATAATGAACCGTGTGGCCGGTTTTTGTCCATTAGACGACGTCATACGTGGATTCATCAGATAATCTATGTATATCAGTAATCTAATATCGTGATGATAAAATCTGTACTGCTATATTGCCACTTCATTCTAATTTTCAACTAGATATATAGAATCATAACACTGTCCACGCCAAGTTAACCTTAATACTGCCCGTAGGGTCTATGTCTCCCTGGGTACTGCCGGAACGTACCCTGGGTACGGTCCGGTATACCGGAACCACAGGCACTTGGGACAGAGTCAGTAAAAACTGAAAATAATATGAACGCACATTCACAAATCGTACCCCTTTGTTACAGTTCCACTGTTGCGACACTGTATATCAACTTTGCTTCATAAAAACCTATGTAAAAACTAACGCCGAACGCTCCCGCACTCGCCGCTGCGAGTGTGCTGTGACGCTAATCGCTATGATGATAATATATATATATATATAGAGTATTATCATATATATATGTATTATATATATATACATATATATATACTACTCTATATACTAATCTATATACTACTCTATATACTACTCTATACATACTATATATATATATTATCAGGATATTATCATCATAGCGTCACAGCACACTCGCAGCGGCGAGTGCGGGAGCGTTCGGCGTTAGTTTTTACCAAAGTTTTTATGAAGGAAAGTTGATATACAGTGTCGCAACAGTGGAACTGTAACAGAGGGGTACGGTAGTAGGGCCTATTTGTGAATGTGTGTTCATATTATTTTCAGTTTTTACTGACTCTGTCCCAAGTGCCTGTGACCGGAATATACCCTGGTACTATCTAGTATCTAATATGCCGGACCGTACCTCGCCTACTCCACTAACGAGTCTATAGACTATAGGGAGTCGCCTACGCCTACTCCCTAACCCTAACCCTACTGCTTAGTATTGCTAATGCTAAATTTCTCTAAAAGGTCATACGATTGTCCTGAAGTTATAGCAAAAATATCAGATATAAATATCTATGATTATCATTAGTTGCTGGTGCAGTCGCACATCTACAAACAGCCCCTCGCGCCACCATCGAGGCCTTCCATGCTTTTCCAGCACTGCCCCTGTGTTCCTCTAATCTCGATTTATTAGTTTCTGTGTGCGCAGTAGCTGCTAATCGTACGAATATACGAACGTACGAATGCTGGCGTGCACGCAGATTCATAAACTCGGCGACGAGAACACATTTTTATAACAGAAATAACTAAATCAGTAGGCAAGTTCTTGTTATATGCAAAATCATCACCCCCTAAATCACATCGCATTGCGCAATCGCTAACGATATCGTCATTTATACACACATTTTCTGCGGAATAATCAGGTTCTATCTGGTCTTGCAATATTCGATCGCTGTTCCTTCCCCCCCGCCCTAGCTAGCGCACGCTTCGTGACCTTTTGCGCCAGCTGGTGGAATCCAAAGGCCGCTGTGTTACCTTGCTATTTTCGTGACGCACTCGGATAGTTTTTGGATGACTCGTAGTTCACCGCCGTCGTGAGCAAGCGACAGCAACATATATACTGTACACCCGCGGCGTGTTTGCGCGAAAGATGTACCCTGCGTATCATCGGTTCGGGGGAGGGTTAACGTGTGATTGATTGTAGTGGAAAGAGAGAGATACCCGCGCGCGAGAGAAAGTGCTCATTTATGGGTCAAAAAACGCGTAGGTGAAAGTGAACCCTGTGCGTCGCTGCTCGAGTCCAGTAGAATGGAGCTTGCCACACAGCGCAGACGGTCGAACACGCGAGAGAATGCAAACAATGGATTTAGGTTTTTGGGGCATTGAAAATTACGGCACAGCACTCCGCGTTGGCCCCATTTCTGTCGCTGGTTTTGGTTTTCGTGAAGGTCTGTACAGTGGTGAAGGTAAATGGATGACCATGTGCAGTTCCTTGAGTTGGCATTGGTTCACCTTTGCTATCACAAACCTTGTCGCACGACTTTGTTGGTCTGTTTGCAAATCACTATGTAGTTAACCTTGCAGGGTCTTGAATTTTGTCACCCAAACGTGTATGACTTGACAGTGCCCATGAATGCGCGTAGTGTTTTACGAAAATGTAGTCAATAGTGTGCTGCGATACATGCCTGCTTGGCGGATCACAAAATAATTATGTGACTATGGAAGCATGCAAGCATTAAACATACGTTTTGTGGAAGGATCGAAGCAAAACTACAACGTAATGTAATTCCTAATTTCGTAGAACCTATAGGATCAATTCGTATTTTCGCCGTAGTAGAGCAACAAGGTATAACTATTATCTTCAATATTGTGGTTATACCAGTCTCGGGCTTTGCTGAAGCCATGTGGTATGATCGAGGGTTGAATGATGTCATCAGACGGTGACCTTAACTTGCATGTACTCTCTTTCACAATACTGATTAGTGTCCACGTGTATGTAAGCTACTGGTGTCACAGTAAACACGCCAGAAGTACGTATATCATAACAGATTTGCTATAATATGCTATGAATCTTATGATCGATATAATATGGTAAGATCTACATCTGTTATCTATTATAACGCGCTCCTAAACCTATGTACGTGGCAAGTCAATATAAAAAAGTTCAGGGTAACACTCTTGCATTGTTGAGTAGTACGGATAAAAGTTAGGGGCCAGACGTGATGCGGCCATGATGCCGAGGCGCGCCGAGGATTGACACTGTGTCTTAACCAATCACAGCCTACGCCACACCAGTCTTTTATATTTTTAAAGATGGGGACCCATTGGACCACCAAATCGCCGATCTCAGGAACTAGGGCATTCTGCTATGTTAGAACGGTTTCCTACGATAGAGTTTGCAACAAATACGAAAATAAGTTAACACACTGTTTAGCGCAATGCGCTACGTCCCTCTGTTGCATTTTCGCATCTCCGTAATCAGAATAAGCCCCGCCTTCTTCGTTGATGGACATGAACGGGGCATCACCGACGTGACCAGTTACTGTACCTACTGTGTTCCGCCAGCCTGTTTACTTTTCGTAAATAATGAAATGGCCAGCAAATTGAAATGAAGTGGAAAATTTTCTGCATTTTCACTCGCTGTCGGAAGTGAACGAGTGCGTCATTCATTGAACATTGAAGTTTTTCTTCAAATTAAATAATTCCGAAAATTCCTAACCGCGCTACTCGATTGTTTTTGCCAATGAACGTAGCTGTGTGTGTGACGTCTTGCCCGCGCGCTTTATGCTTGGCTTAGCAGGCTATTACCGTATATATGTTTCACATACGTTCACCTATTTTGCACACAGGCGGTCGATCATTGTGAAAAATTGTGTGAATATTTATTTTTATTGAGACGTTCCAAGTGCCTGTGCTTTCAACAGTCTTGTACGTCAATGCACGTGCGTCAAGAGCCACAAACTCAACACAATTTCATCTCTGTTATTGTTTACGCCTGAATGCGTGATTGATCAGGGAGGGGGTGCATGTAAGAGGGAGACATTTTCTTTGGGGTTCCGAAAAACACAATTCCACTTGACAATTTCATGGCCCATTTCAATTGGAAGCTCTGCATAATGGACCCCCAACAAGCCCTTTGACTGACTAGTCAAGAAATTCAAAGGTCTGTATATTGCTCTTATTTAGCCGCCGATAGTTTGTATTTAGAACAAAGTCTTCATTGTTATCTTTTAAAACTACAGACCATCCGCTGACCGCTGTAGAGACGTGCGCCGGGCCTCGAATTTGGCGCACGTCTCCTGCGGACAGCGCTTCATACTTGAACATCCCCGCGGTCGCGTGCGCATATCCCGCAGAACTGCGCGTCTCATCCGCGCGCAGCTTTCAGGATCAACAGAAAAGCTGTGCCACGCAATCTTGTATCATGTCTCTCTGGATTTAGCAGTGAATGTGGAATATAAAATAAGAGCATACGTAATTCTCTTGTTGCTATTGTTGACTGGCAGTATACTATATATAGTACACAGTATCCCGTCTCGTTCATGCATGGTCAGTTCTGTATTTTATACATACCAGTTGGTCACTGTTTTGAACCCTCTTACCCACATTGCATTACTGAAATTTTTGGAATTGATTCAATATAGTTGTCTATGACTTGTCATGCAATTGAAATTGTACGTATCTAAAATTGGGTGTGTGTAATGTTTCATCGCCGTGCCACAATAAGATTGTTATATATTCATAAGGAAGCTTTTAAAGAAAATAAACCAGAGTTTCAAGTAAAAATGTGTATAGTCATCATATGTTTTGATCGTTGTGAATTTTCTTATGTAGATGACTCTTCTACATCTACATCCACGAGTAACCCCTACTGGTACCAGCGATTGTCCGACACAGGGGGTAACGTCTCTGCCGGAGGTGGGGGGGGGGTAAACTTACATTGCAAGTAGGGACCTAAAACTAGGCTATCCAATTTTCCCAAAATTTCAATATTTAAAATGCCATATTTAGCGTTTTAACAGGAAATAATTGTTATATCTCTATTGACATATTGTAATACATATATCACATACACATATAAATCAGACCTTCATCCTACTGATTGTTTTCACAAGTTACTGTGATTAGCATAGCACTACAAATGAAACACGACTGCAATTTCTTTCATAGATCGGTCCCCGGCGAGTTACTTTTTTCCTGTCGGGGCTGGGGAGAGTTGTAGCCCCCCACCACAACGTCCCTGTAGCTTTGTAATTTGCACAAGCGGTTTGTCACTAGGTCTGCCTGACCACAGACATGGTCTAAGAAATAGTCAGATAAAGCTGAGCTGATGCCCGAGGCTGTACCGACTCTTCATGCAGGAGCAATGCGCAGTGTAGGTGTTGCTTATCTTGCTTATCGCTTTCTCGTGATTTGTGTGGCCTGCTAGATTATATCCAGGAAGTGGCGCCGGATTCGAAATGGGTAATGAGCGGTGCAATTTCACGGTATCAGGTCACCGACTGAGCGTTTTACTAAAGAAGTTCTCGGTAGAAGTTGGTTGAATTTCACACAATACGTACAGGCCGTAGCCAGGGGGGGTCGGTGACGACCCAAGCAAAATTTTTGTTTTGAATTTGCAAGAATTTACTTCAGGTCGTCATTTGGTGTAATTATTGCAAATCTCATCGTGGAGGGTGATCGTGAACACCTCCTACACCCTCCCCCGCTCGGTGCTTGGCTCCCTGCCTGGTCGCGTTCGCGCCGGCAGGGCGTGTGCAGGGGGGGTCAAAGGTCGGACCCCCCCCCTGCTCGCGATGAAAAGCATCTGAGGGGGGTATTAAAAAGTTTTTGACCCCTTGCGTGTGAACTTTGGGTACGGGTTAGAACACCGCTAGCTGTACAATCTGTACACGCCCTGCCGAGCAAAGTTGCAAATTGAAAAACGTCCCCCATTATGTGGTACGGGCCTGCAGTTAGAGTACAAAGTGCCGCGGAACGACGGGCGCTATTAACGTTCTACTGGCGGTGATCTGTGGTGAGTGGTGGGATTCTAGTAAAGCTGTTGTCAAATGTGTTACTACGCCCGAACAGTGGAGGCAGGGGATGGTATCGGGACTATCTCAAGGAATGTCGTTGGGCGTGTTATGAAGTTGCCATGAGATGGGCGCATATTTAAGTGTATTAGATTAATGATGGAAGTCCCCTGTACGTAGTTGACATTTTGACATGATGTAAGCATCTCCATTTTAGCAAGTACAGGTTGAATGAAGCTGCCCTGTAGTATATTAAGCAGGCCAAAATCTTCCACCGAGTCTATCACCCTTATACATGTGGCAGTGGACTAGTTACTGTACAACTGACGTAGCGAATGCATGATTATACGATTTAAGGGCATACTTGCTTCAACCAAGTTAGTTTAGAAATTTACTGTGAATTGCGCCTCTCATCCAGGCATGTATTGATTTACTAGCAACACGGCAGTCAAATTCTTTCTAGACAGTAAAATAATCTGTTTACCCTCGTCTTGAGGGTCAAAAGTTATCGACACTTATCCTTCGCTGTCAGCAAAGTACATTTTGGTCTTTCAATAAGCTAAATTTTAGGTCACGCTGAACAAAAGTTTTCATCGTCGTAGCATGTTCGTAGTGTCTATCTTGCCTTGTGCCCATTACTTTGACTGTGTCTTCGCATGTCCCGCAAGGGGATGGCTTTTCCCTACCATGATGCTATACCGACTATCACGAGCCTGGTGAGGTGTTTAGATTTGCTGCGCATTCTGCTTTCTCCTATTACTTAAGTTAGGGGGTGTTCTCCCGTTTTTACACCTCTTGACCTTGGACCAGGCTTCGACATTTCCAACTCGTTTTGGATTACCACCCCCCCGTCGAATATACGTACGTACGTCGGGGTTGATTTGGTGCAATGTGACGGAGGACGCGGCGATCATTGCGATTTACAAGCTGCATCTGCTGACGTTCAGATGAGCTAAAATCAGACACCTGGGAATTGGACTTTCGATCTCACTTTTTAATTGGCGGTTTTGTGTTGGCAGTGATATCTGTTTGTTCTTACATGCACGTAGGGATAAACTAGGCTATCCAGTTTTTCCCCAATTTCATTTAGAAATTGATATTTAGGTTTTACAGAATGTATTGTTATAATTCTATTGACATATTGTATGACATATATACATACACATATAAATCAGACTTATCTATGTTGTTTTCAAAGTTCTGTGATTGTAGATACAAATGAGACGACTGCATTTTTTATGATCGGTCCCGGCGAGTTACTTTTTTTCCTGTCGGGGTGGGGGATTGTAGCCCTCACACACGTCCTGTAAGCTTTGTAATTTGCACAAGCGGTTTGTCACTAGGTCTGCCTGACCACAGACATGGTCTACAGACAACTACGTCAGATGAACAGCATGAGCTGTGCCCCGAGGCTGTACCGACCTCTCTCATGCAGCGAGCCAAATGCGCAGGTAAGGTGTTAGCTATCTTGCTTATACGCATTCTCGAATGATTTGTGTGGCTGCATCAAATTACTGATCACAGAAGTGGCGACGGATTCGCAAATGCTAATGCACGCGGTGCAATTTCACGTATCAGGTCAAACGACTGAGCATTTCTACTAAAGAAGGTTCTAGAGTAGAAGTTGGTTGCCACCTGGGAATCTGGACTTTTCGAAAACTCAAACTTTTTAAATTTAGCAGGCTTTTGTGTGTATGCGTGCATAAGTGCTGTTTTTTCTTCATTTGTTTACTGTATTTTTGTTTCACAATGTTCATTCACACATAATTTCAAGCATTACACGCTCTTTTTTGGTAGTGAAAAATCTTTATGTTTACATTTTTGTCAAGTGTTGACTGCTCGTTTTGATAAATAAAGCATGTTGTATTTGCTAATGAATAAACTATCAAAATTTATCTGTTAGTCTCTTTTTCATTTCTCATTAAATTTGAATTTTAAAAGCTCTATAATGCCCGTTCGCTGTAGTGAACCCGCAAGCACCCTGCTTCACTCAGTAGTCACACCTCTAGTGGTTACTCGTAGAATAATACATACTGACTACTGACTAGCATGGCTGGATACATAGGTCTGTACATGCATGTACACTCAGCATCTCTGCCCACTCAACAACTGATGCGTGCAGAGGCAATCACAACTGTGATTCAGTACCAGGTGCTGAAACACGCCGTGAAGAGAAAGGATGTTAGTGTTTGATCCTGACAAAATCTGACTATTCAGTAATAGAGTTGCAAGAAAATCTCTCTGTAGATCAGAATTCACTGCTCACTAGTGCATTGATATGGTTTTTAGTGGTCAAGGAAGTCTCTACTATGTGTACTATAGATGTCACATACCCAATTTACACTGCCAAGTAAAAGAATTTAGCACAGAACTTGCTTTATTATAGTTATTACATTCTTTGCATCGATTATTCAGTATAAGCATACATTTTATGCACAGAAAGATAACTCATCAACTATAACATACACAGGAATCTACACACAATGTCATGATGCACTAGAGTGATTTGAAGTTAATTTTTTAGGTTTAAAGATATGTAGATGTTTAACTCAATAAATTTATTAAGAATCCTGTGATAAAACACTTGTGTGATTCTTATCTAAAAATGCCACTCATTTGTTTATGGAATGCAAGTTGTCATTTTAACAAAAAGGCACATTTCCAAAGCGACAGCTGGTCTTTCACATACAATTGCATTCGTGAAAAAAGAGGAATTGTACTTTTGAAACTTATTTTTATCTTATGTTCAATACTGTTATATATATATAAATTTTACAGCACTGTGCTTAATTTGCATTTGCAATTTGCAAGTACTCTCAGGAATTGCTGCACGAATGTTAAAATAACGCCATTTAGAACAATAAAGATAGTTTGGTGTAGGCCAATGAGACTGAAACTGAACGTGTTGTATATAATATGTAAAGTTGTTGAATGTAACCACAATTTGCTCTTATTATCTAGCTCTGGCAGGCTCATGTAGATGGCAGCACCTGCCTGGCACATTACTGCAAATGAATAATTAGTACAGATTAGATTGGCAACTAGCAAATACCCGCACGAATCGGTTACTATATTATCAAAACACGTTTAATTTTTAAAACTTAAATGCACAATACAATTTTCACTAGTCGTAAAGGTTGTTTAAACATATATGCTGCTGAAATATACAGGTCTAATCACGCTACTATACTGTGTGGTACTTATATTAATTTTATCAACACACTTTTCAATAAATTTTGAACTATTAGTGGTTGACAACACAAAACCAGCCCCTAACTACATTGAGGCCCATCGAGGCGCCTGCCTTGATACTTTTAAAAACTGAATAGGCAAAACAAAAACCTAACCATAGCCAAAGTATCATCCATATATGCCTTAATTTGTCCTAACATTGTTGAAAATAGCCATAGTAGTTAAATTCAAAATTAGCTTTTTTGCCATTTAACTGGCTGAAATACTTACTGGAACATGGTTCCTATTAATGTCTTTCATATCAATACTTACGATGCTGTAATCATTAACCCGTAACATACCAATTTCCCGTTTCAGGAAAAATGTGAGATTTGAACTTCAAATGATCATCTACCATCCTGTTTCAGGGTGTTAGGCACATTAGGAATTTTTCTGCTTCACAGTTTCTAAATATCCAACAGAAATTGCAACATGTGGGCAATGACAAAGCAAGTGATTGTTTAAGCTATCCACAATTATCGATCAACACGGGTACCCCTTTCAAAAGCACGTCCTTCCGCAGAAGGGTGGACGCAGAAGCCCAAGGGATAATTACTATACACGTTTGTCTACTCCAGTACAGTTTCAAACTGAGGCTTCTTAACACAAACCTACAGATTCCCACAAAACAATGGAGTGCTGCAGAATCTTTGTGTATCTGCTTTTCTCTCGCTCTTCCCTTGTACTCGCTAGAATTGCACCTGCTACATTCCACAATCTGCTGCACCAAATGATATCATGCGTGGTCCTTCTGTCACGTTACGCCTGCCATAGAAATGCAAACATTCTTTGCCACGTTTTCAAAGACATGCTATCAGCTCACCTGTCACCGCCGGTAGCGCTCACGGTTCTTGTGCCGCCGACCTTCACCCGACCTTGAGCGTGACCGCCGATGACTTGCCTTGTCCTTGTAGGACTTCTTGTGCACACGCTCGTCCGGTGAGCCACTGTAGGAACGTGTGCGTGAGCGCTTGTGCTTCTGCGAGTGACGCTTGCTGTCCTTGTCGCGATCGTGGCTGTGGCTGTACGTGCGATCGGCATGCTTGTGAGACTTGGGGAACTCCTGGTAGCCACGTGGCAGCACCTTGTGCTTGTTGCGCTTGGGACTCGGGCTCCGACTGTCGCTTGCCCTCGACTAAAACATCATCACACCGTAGATAAGTATGCATTGAAGTCAGGATTTCGAACAGTCTTCCTGACTATTCTCATATTTCCCGACCATTACAATACCTACTGGTATTGTTTTTATGAAAGCAAGTGCATACAGGAACAGGAAGGCTAACATATGTTAGAACACCTGCCGTTTTTACTTCACCAAAATATGTAACGATTGAAATGGCTCTGCTGACTTCTCATTGACGCCGTTACACAATCATGACACTTCTTTCTTACGAGACCTAGTCCCTACACTTTCTTAATGGTAACTTGCATAGAGTAATAGAGATGCTGTACCAGTCTAGAACCACATCACTCAATGAGATGTACTTGTACTTTTGTCATGTGGTTACCAATTACCGGGCAATTGTCACAGCCCTGAGGAGGGTAGCTGTGTTATTTGCTATTTTATAACAACATCATAACATGAACAATTTTTATACTGGAGTAATCAATATGTCCATTAATAAGCGACACCTAATTTGTCAACATTTATTATGTTTTTGTTTATTTGAGAGATAATTTGAATGCTATTGCTAGTTATTACCTTTACTGTTATGACAATCTTTGTGATATCATGTTTATGGCAATTAAGATTTTATTTCTATGAATACTAACTATGACGATGTTCCACAATGCTAGGTGGAGGAACAATAATAATGGAGCAACGAAAATGTGACCATAAGGTTACGCACTTATAAACAATACAAGCTTTCAGTTATTCTAGTATTCGGCAACAGAGCCATATTCTTTCTTTAACAACTAATGTTGTCCTTAAACAACAAACTATTTCAGCTTCCTCACCTTGTACTTAACAGGGGAATGGGCTCGCTTCTTCTTTCCGTTCTTGTGGTGGCTGTTGGCCTCCTTGTGTCCATTGTGCACATCCTTGTCTTTCTCCTCTTCAACGTGTGGTGAAGCAGTGCGAGACCCCGGCGAAAATCCTGAGACAAACATAGAATGCTGTTGTGTACAGGTCGACAGCGCATGTCCAACAAACACAGGACACGAGTAAAGCTTTGAATAAGCATTTATGAATCTATTCTTTCAACAGAATCCACTGCTTCACCAGTAAATTGTCATTGATGCAATGCCAAACCAGTACGCATGTGAACTAAATCTAAGAATGTTGCACGTTCTATATTAAGCCTGGGACACACCATGCACGTCCGCTCAATCGCTTTCAATCGCTCCGTCAGACCATGTCCTCAGAAAATGTCTAAAATCTGCCTTGTGCCCCATTCACCTTTGACCTGAATTTATTCGCACGTCCGCAGTGATCATATCCGCAGCAAAAATCGCGGCGAAAATATTCGCACCCGCATGCGATAATTGAGCGGACACACCATGCAAATCTATTCGCACGTCCACAGCGTACACACTACACGCGTTCTACTGGCGCCACACGGCTCCAACAGTCATGTGGTCACGTGATTAGCATACTGATCAATGATTCGCTGCATTATAACAATCGTCCGCACGTCCGAAGCGAAAATATCAAACGTTTGATCACTGCGAATTACGTGGATGAAATTCGCCCGTGCTTGAGCGGACACACCATAAGAATTTTGCTGCGATTTTACAATCGCTGCGGACGTGCGAATAAATTCGCATGGTGTGTCCCCCGCTTTAGATGTTTACATTTTTGTATTAATATTTATTACGAAGGGACACTAACAACAATGTGACATGAATGTTCGCATGACAAAAAACGCAACAGAGTAAAAACAGGTTTCAGTGCCACAAGAAATGGCAAATTTCACACAAATTTTAGTCACACAAAAACTAAAATGTTGAAAGGCACACCAGCAATGAACAGATCAGGTTCAACTTTGTAGGTTGTGAAGACAGCACTAAGCTGTGACATATATACTGTTACTTCTCACAGTATTGTTTCTGTGTAAGGTATCATATTATGATATGTTGGTTTAGTAATTCTTCCCACATTGCTCTATGTACACTTGCCTTCACTTGTAGCATTTGGTGTTCCTATGGTAGGGGCTCCCTCTTTTGCCTTCAGCTTCGCCTCTACTTGCAGTTTTCTCAAATCGTTCACCTGTAACAAATATAACCCCACAGGCATAAGAGACTTAACATAAATAATAAACCTTAGTGTGCACCATCAAGGCATCCTTCTTTTAAAAAACAGATTTGATTAACAAGTCACCGTGAATTAAATATAAATATTGAAACACTCTAAAGCTACAGTGTACATTACGTGGATGGTTCTATTCCATTTTTCACACAGCTTTCTAATGAATTTTCCTGGCAGTTATTACGCTCACTTTCTTCTCCAGATCATCCCATGAAGCCTTGGACCTTGCATAAAGGCGCAGCAGGGTGAGACAAATCTCCTGAATGTCTTTCTCCTCTACTGGGGTGAACAAAGAAAACCAAGGCGGTCTGCTCGGCAAAACGACCTAAGAATAACGTTTGCAGAAAAATGTTAGACGACCTTATCTAGGAATATGGCGTATATGCCAATGACATATTCCTTACACATATAGCTTACAGGAAATTGTGATATATTTATTGTAGCACCGACTAGTAATACTGTCAGCGTTAAACTTCACAGTTTCGAAACACATATCATACAGCTGATTTTGCAGGAACATTAGTAGCTGATCACGCGTTACAAAGCGAGGACGCCCTCGCACGGATGCCCACACGCATGGCAACGACAATCGGCGACATGGGAAGGAGTCGCACCTTCAGCTGTCGTGCGGCGAGGTATATGCACGCGCACGCGATCGTCTCGGGACTGTATCGAACGAACACGTCCGTGCGCAGGCTGTCGTTCATGTAATTCCAGGCCGTCTGGATGAGCTTTGCATTCCGCTCGGATTTGAGCACCTGCAGGTAGGTGACGATCATCTTGTGCGGATGCTTGACGTGCACGCAGAAGCCTAGCTCCTTCAGCACTCGCCGCTCGGCCTTGATCACCTGCGGTAGCAGATTGACGACGACAAGATTAAGCAAAATCAGCAGACAACATCATTAAAAAATGAAATGCGAACAGTTGATTATTAATCACACCGCAGACGACTCCATTAAAAAGTGATCGTGAAGAATCGATAATTAACACGTTCAACGCGAAACACGAGTATACTCGTTCAAACCTGCAAAACGCACGGCCGCGAAACACGAGTATACTCGTGGCAAAAAAAACGGGTTCTTTTTTTTTTGGAACGTTTACTATGTTCTCCTATAGATGGGACACCTCCTGTACACTTAGAAATTCAACAGCGTAACTCTATAAACCCCAGTAGTAGATGACATAATTTATACAATACTTTACTGTTGTTTGGAAAGTTATTTTGGGAGTTTTTGGGACTGAGGTAATGCTTTTGGTTCACCTCGCCAAAGCGCGTTTGACTGCCGGTTGTTGTGAAGTTGTTTTGATGTCTGAGAGTTGTGTTTGATTTGATTGATCACGGGTGTTGTTTTGATGTCTGAGAGTAAGTTTATATCTATATTATACTAGCCACTAATTATAAATAATTTTATAGCTAGTTAAACCTGCCAAAAACATTTTGTGTAATAAGTGACTAAGCGGGGAAAACGCGAAAATCTCAGCACAGGGCGGTATGCGCATTGTTAACCATGCAGCGTTGAACGTGTTAAGCAAATCAGCAGACAACTCCGGTTGAACGGGAACGACGCATTCGGAAATCGACACACGCCGGCTCGCGTTTCGGCGAACACCAACCAGCCATTCCAGCCCCCGCTTAGTGCACTAACTAGTATTCTGCTCTAAACCACAGAACGGGTGAATGGAAGCACTCACCTGGTTCTTCAGGTTGACGTAGTTCTGATCGAGGATGAGCGGAGAGATGGGCTTCGAGCCGCGTATCTGTTTGATGTGGTGAAACACGTTGATAACGTCGCGCACCCTACGCGGCGCCTCCTCGATCTTTGATGCAAGGTTGAGGCATCCCATCGCGTAGTGCTCCATGTTGTGCTTCACAAACGACTTTGCATAATAGAAGCGCTGGAACAGCACCTGCCCGGTCGCCATGGCGACTTGCGGCAGCTTCAGCAATATGCCGGCGGTCTGGATAAGTTCGCAACCGAGGATCCGCAATTCCATCTCTGTCGCGGAGTCGAGTCCGTCCTGGGCAGATGGCGTGCACTCGATTTTTTCTGGGGGCACGAGGCTATTCTCCAGCGTTATGATGATGTGCCCATACTTCCGTTCTGTGACAGCATTAGTTGGTTTCTCTGACAGCGCCATCTTGTCATATATTTGGCTCACACTTATAAACTGAGAATAATCTAATCCAATGCTACGAACCATGCAGCAAGTTTCCTATAATTTAGCATGTGATTGAAATCATAATTTGCTAAACCTGGTGGTGTATATTCGTAGTTTCAAGAACTAACGAGTTAATATCCTACATGACTCCACAGAAAATCAATATAATTGTTAATAAATCTCTTCTAGGAAAAATGACAAGTACAACATTACATGGTTCAATGCCTTGACGATCAGGGTATGATCAAACCAACACTTCTCCAACTTTGAAACAGTATCTGGGTGTGTGTAGTCAAGGTTATCAAACAAGTGACTTCTCATAACATACTGTTCATAGAAGAGCGAACGGAAATCGTAAACCCACTGCAGCAGTTCTGCTGGTGATGGCACTGTTGCAGATGCCTGAGCAAACTCCTGAATGGACAAGTCTAATGAATTCTGCACAGATTCAATGGCATCTGCTTCCTTGGATATCCTCTTCTGTATCTTGTGCAAGGATAGCAGGACAGATTGCAATGTCAGTGTGTAGGTTTCAGCCTCAAGTGTTACTTTAGCTGCCAACCTGTCCTTGAGATCTGGAAACTCTTGCAACAGTGTACACGAGGATGGCGTCACCACAGAAACAGTCGACAACTGTTCACAGATGTTCACAAGACGTTCGAACGGCATGCGTGCACTCTCAGAATGTGATTTCCAAGCAACTGTTTCAGACTGCAAAAGCTTGAAGAACTTCTGAAGTTGGACGTACAGAGTACTGACCGACTCAGGCATTTATGACTTCTTATTTTGCGTAGCACTCTCGCCTAATTGGTTGTGTCTCCAAACTCTGCGTAATCCAGGTTTAAACCAAAGTATGCCAACATGTTCTTCGTGTACATTGGCAAGAATGCATATGTAGTATAAAGACCCATGCTAAATAACGATACAACCACGGTATTGAACAGAACACGCTCCCATGGTTCTAACATATACAGAGCCGTGTTCAAAAGGTACTGCAGGTAAACCCATGACACAAAACTGGACAGCCTGGAATAATACCCTTGTTGGTAACGGGTAGGACTGTTTTCTGAATCGGCCATGCCAGCAATGTAGAATCAGTACCTTGTATTTGTATTCCAATGGTGCCACATATGCTCTGAAATGCAATCGTAATGTACTTGTTAGTGTGTGAACCAAGAACCACACATATATCAGTCAGTTCAGTCTTATCAAATATACTGGTCAGTGATGGATATCACATCAGTTATAGTTACTGTGGTATGCTCATTAAGGCCAAAACAAAATATAGGTGTGGTTACGTTTTCCCGACCGACCCTATTTATTCCCAGCGACCCTAAACATTTTAATTGTCAATTTTCTTTAAAGTAAAAAAAAATAAAATAAAAATGAATTGGTCAGTTCCTGCTTCAAAAGGCACAACGCACATCCTTCGGACATGGTTCGTAAATAAAATATTTCAAGAAAATAAAATGTTTTCCCTACCTACCTATCCTATTTTTTTCGGCATGTAACGGTAACC
Source organism: Priapulus caudatus (assembly GCF_000485595.1). Lineage (NCBI taxonomy): Eukaryota > Metazoa > Priapulida > Priapulimorpha > Priapulimorphida > Priapulidae > Priapulus > Priapulus caudatus. The sequence continues at coordinate 1,237,889 of NW_014577074.1, forward strand.
ACACATATATTTTGTTTTGGCCTAATGCAGATATTGATTTCACCTTTGTAATTTACTTATCAACCAAACCAAACATTTAGTAGCCAGTTCAATGTGTAATAACTGATTCAGTCTGTATCAACATGAGAATGCAAGGGAAAAAATGCTTCAGGCACTGACTCTTGATATGACTGAACTTTTGGCAGGAAAGAAATATATGTCAACAAGTGTTATCAAAACCATAACTTAAGTTTACTTGCCACTTGATTCTACAGTACACTCACAATCAATACCACGGAATTAACCAATACCACCAGTTAAACAAGTGCCGCAGTGCGACAGGGCTCATCTGGTGTCTGGTGTTCTGCTGATAAATTCATTTGTGCATAGCAAGACGTCTTATACATGTATAAGTCTTCTTTATTCTTGTTTGACTTTCGTAGCCAATTCGAACAAATATACCGCTGAAACAAAAAAGTTTTTCAATCGCTCCGTCCGACCATGTCCTCAGAAAATGTCTAAAATTTGCCCTGTGCCCAATTGACCTTTGACCTGTGACCTCTTTTTTCGTGAATTTTTTCTTTCTCCACCAAAAAGTGTTGCTAGTTGTAAGCTATTGGAGTACCCTGAAATGGCTCTAGATTGCATCTCAGAGCTTACAATTTTCAAAAATGTTCTGGCCCCCAGACCCCCATAGAAGTCCCCGATGTGTACCAGACTACCAGTCTGTCTCTCTGCTGTCAAAGTGGAAAGTCGTAGTTACCAAGGAGCTACATATAACAACGATGTGGCGTTTCCTTAATTGTGAGCCCCCGGCAACGAAGAATAAACAGTCATCCGACGAAAGGAAGGAAAAACAGAGGGATTATGATTATGGACATTGATAATGACTAATAAACATAAGGAAGAACATGATATGCTGTTTTATTACTGTAATTTGCTCCAAAATTGGCGGGCCTGCAGCTTTTAGAAGTTATAGGCCCTGCAGGCCTACAGCTTTTTCTGCTCGGTGGCAAACACTGGTCTATAGTACTAGTAGTAGTAGAACTTGAAGTCAATGACAATAGAAAATCAGGGTACACGTTGTTACCTAATAACCCCGTAAGTAATGATAGTCTTCAAAGTCCACGGGATAACGAAGATGGAGAATCCGGGAAAGACGTTGCTAAGCCATTTTTGGGAAAACGTTACATGCGTAACACGGACTCACTTTTGATGTAGATAGAGTGCAAAACGACAGTCATCTACACTATGTTAGTATATTCGCATCTGTAGTGTAACGTCATAAACTGATTCATACTACTACTAGTGTTACACAATTAGTCGGCCATCTAGAGCCTGCTACTGGTACTACTAGTAATAGTACTACTAGTACTACTAGTAATAGTACTACTACTAGTACTACTCGTAATAGTACTACTACTATTACCACAGGCACTTGAAGCATTTCAATAAAATATAATGCTAACTAAATACGAAATCTATTTACTACAAAATTCTTAATGTTTCTATAGGCCTACTCTCTTTCACCTATTATTGCTGATAGTTTCCTACCATTGCATTACCGGCTGCCATTGCTCTAGCGACGCGACTGTTGCACGCTTACACTAATATATAGAGCAGGTAAGAAAGCGCAATCCCAAAATTCGCACGACGCTCGCTGCATTTCACACGATTTCAACACAAATACACATCCAACAGCTTCCATCTTTGTTTCTCCTTCAAGAACAGTGTTCACTTGTTATAAAAACATAATGTTGCTAACAACGCTGCTTTCCGCTTCCCAAAATGCAGTGCGCCGCCTTTAGCCATGTACTTAAGTTTGTAACATCCAGTGCGCAGTGCTAGCGAACGCGAGAATTTCGTCGGTCTTTGTGTGATTTCGCGTGACACAGCTCGGTTACGAACAGAGACATTATGTTTTTATAACAAGTGAACACTGTTCTTGAAGGAGAAACAAAGATGGAAGCTGTTGGATGTGTATTTGTGTTGAAATCGTGTGAAATGCAGCGACCGTCGTGCGAATTTTGGGATCGCGCTTTCTTACCTGCTCTATATTAGTGTAAGCGTGCAACAGTCGCGCCGCGAGAGCAATGGCAGCCGGTAATGCAATGCCAATGGTAGGAAACTATCGGCAATAATAGGTGAAAGAGAGTAGGCCTATAGAAACATTAAGAATTTTGTAGTAAATAGATTTCGTATTTAGGGCGCAAATCCACTTTAGGCACCTTAGGTATCACGAAGTGATGCACAGATTTCTGTGTATCATCAACTGATGCACAGACTTTCCGTATATCAAGGAATGATGCAAAATCCCTATTAGTAATAGGACGTTAAAAAATAACGTAAATAGGACGTAGGTAAATCCCTATTAGTAATAGGTAGTTAGTATTACCCTAACTCTAACCCTAACAGTAACACCATTCGTGATACCTAAGGTTATACTTTATGACTTAGGGTTAGGGTTAGGGTTAGGGTTTTTGCATCATTCCTTGATATACGGAGTCTGTGCATCAGTTCATCACTTCGTGATACCTAAGGTGCCTAAAGTGGATTTGCACCGCGCACAGTGACAGTGTCAGTGGCACACGCCATTTGATTTGACAACACACTTACCTTGCATTTTACTACCTACACATATAACGCCGAATTAAATACTCACTTATCGACCGCCTGCTTGCTTCAGGGTAATGCCAGAATCTAATTTAAAACACATAGAGGGGAAAGGTATGAAGATAACGCAGAAATCACACTAAAACTTAAATTTTTTCTATCGTAAACGCGGCCATTTTGCGATAGTGGCGCCTCTACAACTTCATCGTCATCGTCGTCGTCCACGCATAAAACAATATGTGATTTATGTGTTTTACGTTATTTTATGAATGTTTTTCTTATGTTACGCATACACATATTTTTATTATACATACATATTGACTACTTTGCTATATTAATTTGACCTTTTTTTAAATACACTCCTAATTGTATTACAATCAAGATTCTAGAGCCCTACCAAAGATAGCTCTAGTACTATAGCCCGCTTACATTAACTGCCGCTGGCCATGCCGCTGCCGCTGGCCTGCCGCTGGCCATACATTAAATGCCAGCGGCAGTTAATGTAAGTGGCTATAGTACTAGAGCTATACCAAAGATAAATACACAAAATGCATTACACGAGATTTTGGTCCTTGAGACATTTGGGCACTTTTTATAACAGCAGCAGCAGCAGCACCATAAGCAGCAGCACTTTGAACAATCAGATTACTATCTTTGCAAATTGTATTTAATTTTACACTTTATATTTTGGCATAGCAGCAGGAATTTTTAAAATCAGAAATGAATATAGTCTTGACAAGATTAGAATCTTTACACATTTTTTACACAAATTATTCATTTGTTCTACAATTTGATGCACTAGTAACTCCGCTGCCTCCAACGTTTCAACTTTTTCAATTAGACGTTTTAATATTATGCGTAAAACTATTATTATACCGGTATATATATATGTATATCGGTGTGTGTGTGTGTGTGTGTGTGTGTGTGTGTGTGTGTGTGTGTGTGTGTGTGTGCGAGTTGCCCTATGGCTGTGGTAGTAGAGAGTTCCAAGCCTTAATTTCAGTAAAAAAATTCCCCATTACACCCAACTCTTGGTGTGAAAACGTACATCTTAAGCCTGCCGCACACGGTGTGTTTTGTGCTGCGCCATCGGCCACGCGTGGCTGAT